>NW_010249914.1:0-1852 GCF_000690775.1 Eurypyga helias
AACTATTGTATGATTCTATGATTCTGCTTGTTCATTTTCAACCTTTTTAGGCATCTAGAAACCATACAGACTCCCAGAAGAAAGCCTTTTCTCACTTAGTGTTCCTTGAGCATTGGTTGCTGCCTCATCACAGTCTTGCTGCAAGCGTAGTTAGGACGGCTGTCTTGCATACATGAGTCTGTGGATGAGTCTGCTCTGCCAGCTCAGAATATTTAGGATCTAACGTGGCAAAACCAGGAGATGCGAATGGGCTCAACAATAGAGAAGACATGTGTGAATGACAAACTACCAGGAATCTTAGAATTTTTACCAGTAATACTTTGTGTGTGCTTGTAAATGTCTTTCAGTTAATTTTGTATTAAAGAGAAAACTGGTGATAGTGAGTGTAAACTGAGATTTGTCTGGTAACTAATGATGTACTTTTGCGTTAACGTTAGGGTTTTTTTTTATTGTTGTGTTGTCTTGGCAAGTAGGAAACAAATCTTGATGAAGCTTAACATCAGTTATCTACAGATATCTGGAAAATTTGGCTGTCTTTAGGCTGATACTTTAAAGCTACTTTAATCTTGAAGTCACTGGATCAATGAAGTATTGGGCAGTAAAACTACAGCCAATACAGATACTTCATGGGGTATTTAATCTTTGGCTATATCTAATTATTAATTTTAGTAATTTCTTCAAGGTCTGCCACAAGAAAGACAGACCTGGGCCTCACCTTTAGGTGCTCGTTTCTAGAAGGATAAAGGTCAGATGAAAGCATGTCGAGACATAAAGGGTAACTTAAGGGATTTCAAATTTGTTTTAGAATGAATACCATACTGTTATTTTATTATTTGAAATACCCTAAATTTTCCTTCGCACTAGACAACTAGTATTTTGGAGATGTAATTTAAATCTGTGCAATATAGGTTCCTTACATCATTATGAAATGTGACTTTCTCTTGTTGCTGATCACAATAGTTTTTTCATGTATGTTCGAAAAACAAGTGCATGCATGCTGCTTTTTTTAAGATACCATTTTTTAGAACAAGAACAAGGAGAAGAGATTGGAGTTTATGGCAATTACTTGCATTTTCTTCCTGTAGCCTTGATAATAAAGGCCATTAAAAAATGGGCCATTGGCCAATACCGGGGTTTAAAAACCCTACATTCCAAAACATCAGAGTTATATTTGGTGAGATATAAGCAGCAGCTTCACAGCTTCCCTTGGCAGAAGACCTGTAATAAGATGTGAAAATGAAATTAACTTATCTAGTGTTTAGTTAGTAGGAAAATAGTTGTACGGGTAATTTATTTCTGAACAGAGCTGATTATCGATTTGTTTACTGGAGATGTTTTAACAGGCTTTTTAACTAATGCATTTAAGGAAAAACACATGAAGAAAAGCAACAGCAGAAGTGTGTGAATGGCTGAAGTTCAAGAATATGAAAGATGATTTCTGGAAAAAGTCTACTTCCCAGGGGAATGAAAAACAGAGCATTTAGAAACCCAGACCCAATCTTTTATCATGCCCTATAGCAATCAAACTGGAATATGGGTTTTTTTCAAATAACAGGAGATGCCATATTATGTGCTGTCAGAACAGAGCAGCAACAACTGCTAATGAGGAGTCTACTCTCCATGATGCAGACATAATTGGTAAATGCTGATTTTAACTGATTTGGCAATGGGGTTATGAAAAAGCTGATATTTTTTATATTGAAAATGTTTCTGGTTTTGTTCTCTTTTAAGTGAAGGCATGGTCCACTGAGTTATGTATGCTTTAAAAGGTAATATTCTTCTCTGTGTATTGCCAGTCTTGGGTCAGTAAAATGCCTGGTTTTTCTAGTATATAATGGGGTATCTAGGGAAA
>NW_010249914.1:1877-14423 GCF_000690775.1 Eurypyga helias
AGTAGAGAAACCTGTGGCCTCTGTCATACTGTAGAAGTGCTCTTTGCTGCCAAAAGATAGGTATTTTAGAAGAAGAATATAAACTAAAAATAATGAAATTTAAATTGCACTGTAAACATTTTGAAAAATGGTGAAAAAGCTCTTAGGAGAAAGAGAATAAATGAAATAGATTAATAGAAAGCAGATAAATGTGATACCTCTGTTGACCTGGTCAACTTTGAGGCTTTTGTTCTGCCATGGGTCTAATACAAAACAGAAGACAGTCTTGTGGAGAGATTTTGTGCTAGGTGGCATAAAATACCAGGTTCAGTCCAAAATTAGTGTATATTCAGCTCTCCAGCACAGCCAAAAATTGCTTGGTTGACCTCCTTTGAATTAAAGTGGAAAAGTTCCAAAGTTCCATTGCATCACTGACGCTACTGACAACTCTTCTTCCTTGGCTGCTAAGTTAACGGATTGAGCACTTTCTTCCAATGTATGCGTAATTCAGTTTTTGAACAGCAATAAATGCTTTCATTTTCTAAACCTTCAGTTATGAACTAAACCTTTTTTTAAAATACGCTTTTGTTTTAGTGGGAACATTAAAAAAAACATGGCTCGTGGACACTGTAAAATAATTCAACCCTTTAAGCTGTATAAAAATATCATCAATAATTTTGACAAGCACAACTGTTCCACAAAGCAATCATAAAATTAAAATTATTCAGAAGAACACTCATCTCTGAAGGGAGCAGAAGGAGACAGGTCTATTCTTTCCTCTCAGAAAGCCTCATATTGATGTGGAGAATGCATTTCTATGATCACTCCCTATTTGTAATATAAAGATAATTATGCATCACAGTGGTTTCTTTGTCATGCTGTGTCAATAGACACACTCTATGGAATGTCTCACCTTCACAGCCCAATCGGTGGTGTTTTTGGAATTTAGTACTTGCTGATGATTACTGCAGTGACTCAGAAAATATGAGGGCTAAATTTTACCCATCGGGTTTTTCCACTGCAAACACAAAGATTCATCTGTAAATCCAGGAGTAAGCTTTTGCCATTTTACCTTCGTAGATGGTTAAGTTGATCCTCTTTTACTGATGATCATATGTTGTACATTATGACAAAATTTTGCAAAGCAAGAGCACAAATGTGTCATCCTACTCAGCGCGTGCATTGTCAAGGAGAAAAACGTTTTCATTTGTAGCAGTAGTTTTACCTGTTTACATTGGGTAGAAAAAGGAAACATTTCTTTGTCCTTTTTTCCTTTGTTTTTGGCAGACAGTTTTTTCAACTGTTTTGTCACTTTATTATCAAATAGTGGAACCTCATCAACCCGTCCTTCAGTTGCATGCTCAAGAACAGACTTCCGGCAGTGAAGGACGTTGTGAGAGTCCCCGTTCGTACAGGAGTTCCTGCTCAGAACAAACCATCACCTCCGACTTGCACATTACAATTACTCCAATAATGTCATTTGAAAACCCCACGGATATATTATTGTGTCTTCTATTTTTTTACAGTTTGTGTAGCTTCCTCTTAAAAAAAACCAAAGCTGACCAAAACAACCAGAGAGGGTTACTTTTTAAATATCTCTACGTTCAGTGGGGCAATGCTGAAATGAGGAAGATTATGCGCCTCACGTATTTATACAGCAATGATGTACCAAACCACTATATTGGGTTTCTTTATCTTTTCTCCTCAAACTGCATAAAAATTGAATGAAATGGCAAATAGAATCATGCTTTCTTGTATTCTTGAAATAAAAAGGAGCTAGGAAAGATGTTTTGCAGCATTGTCTGTAATCTTGCATTTTCTGTAACTTGACTCGAGGCACTCTGTTGACTGGCTCATCAGAGAGATTTTCTTCCATCTATATGCTTCCTTTGTAACTACTCATTCACCGTAGAATTTTAAAGCAAAATGCAGCTGAAATTCAATACGTAATCATAGGGAAAGCTCAGAGTACGTTGGCTCTGTATATTGCAAAAGTTGAGAGTCTGTGACTTGAGAACAAACAAAATATTTGTCAGTCGGGCAACAAACTTCACTGTCCTCGTTTTCTCATCCCGAAGTCCTAACCCAATATTCCCAAAAGCCTCCCTTACCTCTTACGATGCCTGCTACTTTACCAAACTAAGTCAGGACGTATCTGTTTCCATCCTCCTCTTTCACACCCTACGCTTCATTCCTGGATCTGGGAAGCAGAGTCTCATATCCAGGCCGTTAAGTGCAGTTGTATCAGGGAGAGGCTGCATCAACACCCCCCCTCCCCATACCAAAGGTGTCAAAAGCCCACTCACAGGACCTGGGAGCATGCACTTAGCAGGAGCAGGAGGGCATCTGTAAATATGCCTCCCCCCATCTTTCAGGTGGGATGTATGGCTTTGAAGTTAGGGACCCTCCTGGGCTGGAGATGAACTTACAACTTAATAACTTCCTCACTGTCGGACTACTTTTCTTTTAAATTCCCTACTTAGAGTGCTTTCGCGTGGGTTATCTTCACAGGCTTCTCAAGCAGATGTAAAGGGCATTAACAGCAGGAACTAGGGAAATGCAGATGAGAGTAAGTAGGGGTTGGAGTATCTGAAATCCTGTTGGGTCAAGAAAGAGAGGGATTTCTGACTGCAGATGGTAATGGTGTGTTTTTAAAGGCAGTAAGATTCCCTCTGTGATGGGAAATTCAGTGACCTCTCAGAAATTCCGCTCAAGACTTTCAAAAAAAAGACAACGCTGGGACTCCCTGGGCGATCACTTGACGGGTGATAGAGCTGCTGCTGGCCCCCGTGAAGTGATGCTTCTTGAACTTGGGCTGGTAATGGTACGGCACTGAGCTGTGACCGTGATGATACGAAAGTGAGAACAAATCGCCTTTATGGTTTTGCAGTGAAGTAGCTGATCAGGCCAGTGTGTGTTGGTTTTGTCTGACTCAGAAAGCAGAGACGTCTTGGAGACGTGTCGTAAATGCAAGACCCTGAAAGAATAAAAGGAAATGTACTTTATTGCTGAAAACAGCTGCAAATAAACATCTGCTTCCAGTAAACTCAACATAAGTGATAATTTTTTTTCTAAAAGGGACTTTAGAAAGCCCAGAAAGTGTCAGATTTTCAAGTCAGTATTGAAAAAGTTGCAGGCAGCTACAGGAAGGAAAGGCTGCAAAGGATGGAGAAAGAACCTAGCCCTCTGACAGAGGGCAGAGTCAGCGGCGGATGTAGCAGAGGTCCCAGACAGGAGAGGAAGGATGTGCTCCTGTACATGGCAGTTCTGACAGTACTCTTGCAAAAGGGATGCTGGCTTTTTTGGGTGGTGGATGAAGCAACATCAGTATTCAAGAAGATCCAGCACAGCATGGAGCTAAACTTTCAGAGAGCTCTGACTTTTGAATTGCCACAAAACTGAAATGGCATCATATTTCTGCGGTATCTTTATGAAGCTGAAATTTCTTCTTCCCACTAGTGTTACTAGAGTAAAACATTCATGTTGTGCAGTGTTTCATGGTTTTGATGAATGGGACTCCAACATGCTTCCCTATAAACCTTGACGGGAGATACCATCATTGTTACCTTCAGTGGGACACCTTCTGGTGGCCTGTGGAGAACTGGTTTGGTCACTCTTTTTCACTTTCTGGCTGCCAAACGCCTGCAGGAGTTAAACGCCACCTTCCTACGTACAAGGCCTTGAATTGCTTGGGTCGTGTTTGTGCGCAGGGGTTGTCTGGCTCTGAAAAGCAGAGGAAGCACAGCAGTCACCAGGCAATGGCTCCATTAAGAACTGCTTCTCTTCACTAGTGCAAAGAAGATTAACCAAGTGAATGGATGCTCCCCTCACCCCCACACACCCCCTCCCTTAAAGGGTGTGAACTGGATTGCTTCAGACAAATTTGGCTAGGAAAATGGTCACAGAGAGACGATTTGTTTTGTTTTGTTTTGTTTTTTAAATTTCCCAAAACTTAGCTTTTCTGTTCATATATAGTGAAAACCAGAATGGAGTATGCTTTTCAGGTGCTATGGTAGATCTTAACTCAGACCAATACCTGGTGTTAGGGAAGTTTTAAAATCACAGTTACTTTTTTTTTCCCCTCTTTGTACATCTGTAATACTAGAGCTACTGAGAGCATCCTGATTCCAGTCCTTCCTCTTGCATGGAACAGTGAGTAAACTGCAGCTGCAATCTGTATGATCATTGTTGAAAACTGTAAAAAGGTTACAGTTACAAAATGCAGTTTTACAGAAACTCTAAACAAGTAATGACTTAAAAGCTCAGATGCCGTAATGGAAATCCTACCTTCTCTCCCAGAAGAGCAGAATCTCTGATGCATCTAACGAAAAGTTTCATCAATCCAATTAGAAAGAATAATTGCTCACCATATTGAGAGGCAATTGTTAGGTAGTTCGACTGTCCTGGCGTTATTATTTATCACAAGACTAAGTGCAATTCAAGCAATTTAAAAGAAATCCAGCAAAGAATGAACACTGGGTTGTTCCTTGATGCGCAGCCACATGGACAGGATTGCAATTTGGAAATCACCCTCCAGATGGCTCTGGGAGCCGCTGGAGCATTTTGCTGTGGAGAAGCTCTGAAGTACTTCTGCCTGAAAATAATGAGAATATCGGCTTGGGCAGGCTAGCCTAAGGGGTGCTGAGGTGTTGAAATAGCTGCACGTCTGAGCTTGCCGACGTGCACAGCTTAGTGCTGCACGGGAGATGAGGGCAGTGAGTTTAGGTCAGTAGGTGGCCAAGGCTGCAGACAGGGTGATGCCATTGGTCTCGTCCAGTGAAGAAAACAGCCTGGGTAAATTTTTTACCCCAGTGGAATTCACAGACTTTTGTGTGACCAGAATTTCCCTTTTTTTTTTTTTTGCAAAACTTGTATCAGTCTCCATGCAGTTGTAAAACAGCAAGTTATTTGTTCTTACTTGTTTGGAGAATTCTACTCTTACTTCTTGATTCTTTTTGCCAAATTTCCGTTTGCCCCAAAATGTTTTGGGGATCTGTGATTTTTCCTCACACAGAATTCGTGTGGTTTTTCTTTGTTTGGCCAGAAGTGATGCAGTAAGGACGTACTCTGTAGAAAGAATACTCAAGTAATGAAAGCTCCAACAGAAATATCTGCCCATGTGCATTCCCTGCTGTTGTGATTCCTCTGACAGCTACTGTGTGCAAGTTTTCACAGCCTGTAATTATGGGTACAGCTGGAGTAGCCATGGGGTGGTCTGAATCTTGATCTTTGGTGGAATGTTCCTTCCAGGTTGTTGTGGTTTAACTCCAGCTAGCAACATACTACAAAATTCATAGGTTTATGAAGAAGGTGATCATGACCACATTAGCCCTGACAACATATTCTTTCTGCTATGGAACTACCTTACACTAACAAAACAAACTGCTGTTACAAGAGGTGAGTTTTGTTTGGTAAAGAGAGAATACCTTTTGAGGCTTTACAAAGATATTGTAAATCAATACACGTTTTAAGCATATGTGTTCTGAGCAAAGAGGTATTTAAAAGATATTTATTTGGGAATGTGAAAGTGTCAGCACTTTTTAACTGACTCCTGCTGTTTTAATTTTCCTCTAAGTCTGACAGACATGAGCTGAGACACTGCTGCATCAAATTTGAAACCAATCTCAGTTTAGGTTTCACCTGACAAATAGTCACATTAATATCTTAAATGCTTGAATCTGAATCTGCTGGGCCTGTAGTCACTGCTCACAAGAGTAACTTCGTACTTACTCAGTTTTTTGCGCCAGACGCTTGCTGAATGTGGATAACATTAACACCTGCACTGTAGGGTTGCTGCTTAGAAAAAATACAAAGTCATCCAGTGGCAGAGGAAGGGTGGAAAGGCCACTGACTTCCTTTGACCTTTTCTCCTCCCCAAGCACCCTCAGGGCACTCAATGTGCCCTCACTCACTCGAGGGGCTGCAGCCACATGGTTGTGCTGTTCTCTCTTCATCCCACTCTGACATTGCTGAGCTGATCTACAGGCTTTTCAGCAATGTGAAAGTGAATGCAGACAAACCACCAGTGAAGACCAGACAAAGACAAAAGCTGTCTCAAAACGTGTGTCTGGGACAAATGGCAGCTGAGAGCTCAAACTGGGTTTCCTGCTTCTGATGCCACTGAAGAGGATGTGAAAGGCGACTCTTGCTTCTGAGACAATGATCTCATCCACGTTGATCCTCGTCATGAATGCAGAGGTGGCAGCAGCAGCAGCAGCTATGACCAAGCCCTCCGTATTTAGCTGTGCAGGTAGGAGGCAGAGAATGAGGTTAAGTGCGGCATATGTTGGCTTGTTGTGCTGGATAAGACAAAAATCTGGCTGGCTGAAGTGGGCAAAGAGGTAGGTAGTTTTTACAGAGGTGCACTGAAGCAGTCTGAAATAGTTTATCTGTGTGTAAGCGTATTTTGCAGCTGCAACTTAGCAGACATAGAAACATGCTTTGAAATTGTTTGCATCCTCTTTTACAAATTCCTGAAGTGTGCCTGCACTTAGCAATGGCTAAGGCAACAACTTTTTTGTGAGCCAAGTGTCAAGGAGTCCATTTAGGACTTTTGAAAGTTAATACAGCATTGATCATGTCCTGCAAAATATAATAATGCAGGTATGTTAGCTGGATGGTATGTTACACCAGAAGCTCCAAATGCTGCAGCTGTGCAGCAGCAGTCTGTGTGTAGGCAGAGTTGGCAGAGAACTGCATCAAAGCAGATTTTGGTGTGGGCACATAAATTCTTTGTTTTGAGCATATGTTGAAGTACCGTAATTGTTAAAGGGCAGTGTATGATAATCTAGTTTACATTAGGTCAATTCTGTTGGTGGATAATGAACAAGGTCTGAGTCTCAAAAATCTCCTCCTCTCCAGGAAAAAATGGCAGTCTATGATCATAGAATCATAGAATCAGAGAATGGTTTGGGTTGCAAGGGACCTTAAAGATCATCTAGTTCCAAGCCCCCTGCCATGGGCAGGGACACCTTCCACTAGACCAGGTTGCTCAAAGCCTCATCCAGCCTGGCCTTGAACACTTCCAGGGATGGGGCATCCACAGCTTCTCTGGGCAACCTGTTCCAGTGCCTCACCACCCTCTCCAGGAAGAACTTCTTCCTGATATCTAATCCAGATCTCCTCCCTTTCAATTTAAACCCATTACCCCTTGTCCTGTCACTACAGGCTCTTGTAAAAAGCCCCCCCCAGCTTCCTTGTAGCCCCTTCAGGTACTGGAAGGTGCTATAAGGTCTCCCTGGAGCCTTCTCTTCTCCAGGCTGAACAAGCCCAACTCTCTCAGCCTGTCCCCATAGCAGAGGTGCTCCAGCCCTCTGAGCATCTTCGTGGCCTCCTCTGGACTCGCTCCAACCAGTCTATATCCTTCTGATATTGAGGGCTCCACAGCTGGACGCAGCATTCCAGGTGGGGTCTCCAGAATGATGTTCTTTGTCATTCACAGACTGGGTGTATCAGGGTGTTAGTAAAAGACACAATTGCTATGTTCATATGAGGATGTGAATACTTTCTCATATCTCTAAATAACATTGAAAATTAAAAGTTTGATAGAAAACAGCAGTAGACATTACCAGGGCCACCCTCGCAATGAAAAGCTGTCAAAGATTTCTAACTCACACCATTGCCTGCTGCATGTGTGTGGTCTAAGTGGGAAATCCAAATTACCTCCAAAATAACTTTCCTGAGTAAGAAAATCAGTATTCAGTTCTTGAGGGATTAAACATGATGATGTAAACGTTTGAGACTCACAGTTGCATAAAGGCCACATTATATTACTTCAACCCCGAAGTGAGTGTAACCGTAATTGATTTACTATATTTAAATGCATAAAGGAGAACAAAAAGTCCATGTTTGTAATTTTCGGTTTAGTCTTCTTTCCATTTTGCCCTTCTGTAAGCATTTCATCCCATCTCAAGTCCTTCTGATTTTCAGCATTTTTAGATATAACCAGTTCTATGCTAACTGGACTGTTTTCTGGCTATCAGGAATTGCTAAATACATTTTCTGATCTATCAGCTAGCTGGCTGACATCCTCTGACATTTCCTAAATAATGTGATTGAAGCAGCCTTGTGCACATGGAGGTGTTATTTTTCCGAACCCTTTTAGGATGTTGTTATGTACATGATGGTGATGCTCTGATGCCTTCGTATGTGTTTGTATGTGTTTGTATGTGTGTGTGTGTGGCTGTTGGCACTGTCTGGAGTCAAAGCAAGTTGAACCATTGTTAGAGTTTCGGATAAACTCCTTTGGTTGCACTGCATAAAGGCAGGCAGGTGGGACTGGATTAACCACAGGCACCAGATCCCTCATCTTGCTCGGACCACCTCCAGGAGAGAGACAGATGAATGACACACGAGTCAGCCCTCGAAGTGCTGCACTCTACGGCACTGTATTGCAGGGTACTGGCTTTGATCTCAGTTGCTACGAGACTGCTGAGCACTGGACTGTGTACCTCGGAGGCTGAGGTATGAGCCGTGACTGCAGCCTCAGGAGTGGGGCTGTGACGGCAGGTAGGGATGCTGACTGCCACCTCTGACCCAGCACAGCCCCCAGATGTGCATCCAGCACTCTCACATCATGTCCTTCGCACTCAGGTTGTTCACATGAAACCCTGGTGTGCACAAATTTCCCAGTTTGATATCTAAAATGGACAGAGAACACTGCGAACTTGTTTTATCTTTTTGCTCTTAATAGCATGTACCATCAGCACCCTTGAGAATATGGGATGTAGACCTCAACATTTCTAGTGATGTTTGTCATAGCTGGCTCTTGGCTTCTTCCAGTGATTCTTACATATTTTTAAGATGCTGAGGCACTGATCACATACTTGCAGCATTATTGCTTTAGGTCCTAACAGCCTTTTGAAGTAATATGAAAGAAATGAGGAGTACCTCATCTGCTTGCTAAGTAGATATTGTACTCTAAAAGGTGAAAAAATTCCTTTCTTTCTAGGTCATATTCTACTGTCCAGTGCGAAGATCAATTCATGGTATTAACAGCAACATTTTCCAGCTGTAATCTCCCTATACTGTTATAGGAAGCAGACCAA
Source organism: Eurypyga helias (assembly GCF_000690775.1). Classification (NCBI taxonomy): domain Eukaryota; kingdom Metazoa; phylum Chordata; class Aves; order Eurypygiformes; family Eurypygidae; genus Eurypyga; species Eurypyga helias. The sequence goes on from NW_010249914.1 coordinate 10,904, forward strand.
GGAAATGATGCTGAGTCCTGGAGAAGTGTTGACAATACCACTTGGCAAGATCACAGAAGCTTTAACCAGGATGCTCTGGTACTTAATGCTTACTCTTTGTGAAGTGCTCTTCATTTAACGCACAGGATATTATCCTTGTAGAAGTATTGAAACAGCAAAATGCCTGGACCTGAGCCCCTAATGCTTTCAGTCATTGTGATCAAGGGGTTATGTAGACCCTTGAGAGCTCTTAGGCCAGAGGCAATCTCAGTTCCAATTTGTATTTCCTTGCGTCTGATGGTGATTTTGTGTGTGCAGCAGGAAATGGCAACAAAACAATTTGGTGTGTATTTCCTGTCTGTTTTCACATTTTCTTGTCTTTCAGGCAGGACATGTCATACCTTAAACGTGCTAATTTTTGTTTAATGCATCTTGCAGAATTTCAGTGTTCCTTCCAGATTACATGTTAGCTAAGTGATAGATAAGAATGTAAATACAACTTGTTCTGGTAAAGAAAGAAAGAAAGAAAAACATTGTTATGGTTTCTAAATAAAACTATTCTTAATCTGAGTTTTTACATGAGAGAAGATGAAAAAATATGTATGGGAATGTTTTCAGAATTTGTGAACAGGGCTAATCTGGACATATATCCTGGATAATTCTCCATCTTTGGGACTTGTTTGGAAATTTCTTTCATGCATTTCACCTAGCAGCAACATCCAAAGGAATAAAAGAGAACGGAAAAACAACCAACCGTGCCCTCCTCCAACACTGCTGTTGACAGGAGTCGTGTATGTGTCAGTCTGATCTGCAAAGTCGATATTTAGGGTAGCAGAGCCCTTCGGGACTGCAGATAAAAACAGTGACAGCACTTTGGGGTCTGCAGTTGTGATCTCTAAATATAAGGAAGATCCTAGACACTCATGGGAAGGTCAGTAGGTATAAGACACCGGAGTGGTTCAGCTCTTGCATGAACAGATACTCTGAATTCTGTTTATTATTTGGTGTACTATGAATATGTTATAAGAAGATTTTGTGTGTAATATAATAGTTGGTGTGAGATGGACTTAGGAGAGCAATAAATGTGAGAGGAGGTTAAATAATTCCTTGCTTACATACAGAAAAGAGAAGTGAGAAGAGGTTTTGTGTTTGAACTGTAGCCCAAATGTCAGGTGTGGGAGGTAGGTTTCACAGGTCAGTCTCCCGGTGTATTATGTAGAGATTTGCAGTTCATACCAAAAAGGAATTATGACTTCATGATGGGATACAGAAACAAGTTAGAGGTACTATAGAGGTGGATATTGCTTTTGGTACTTCGGCTGAGTTTGTGTAAAGATCTCATTTATAGTGAATAGCTGTGCTGTGCTGGGATGCTGGTTGTGTCTTGAATTCCTTGTTTTTCAAAAAACGTTTCTCCTATCTGCTATTTCTCCATAAGCTTTCTCTGGTAAATAATTATATGTATGTGTGTATTTTCAAGTTCATCTTCACAACAGAGAAGTTTCATCCTTCACTGTTTTCCAAACCAGTTCAAGGGCTGATGTTTCAGATAATTAGAATCAATTACCAAGCCATGCGTCATTTTTGTTTTATAAAATGTAGATTGTTCCAGAAAAATAATTTAAGTATGATTTCTAAGTGTAATAGTTTGTTATGTAACAAAACACAAGTTAAAACTGCAGAGAGATATCAAAATCGAGTTTGTTATAAGAAGCCCCCTACCAACTTAGGCGCTATCCTGGGGATGTTCACATGCTTAGTAACTTTATGCACATGCAAAGTAAATGCTTCTGTATGTAAAGTAAAGCCAGTGAAGAACCCCTTAGACTAGGATGGCACTTAAGAAAATTATACCTACAGCACAATTTGAAATGAGTATCACTTACCATTCATGAAAGGTCACTCAAATGCTCTCCATTCAGAAACAGGAAAACAGACTAAAAATAAAGTAACATCGGACTGTTTCCTGTTCAAAGTTTGCTTCTGTGATATTTTTTTTTTACCTGTCTCATATATGCATGAACTGTGTTTTGCTCCTGTTTTCTGCATGACATTAGAAACATCTCTGCATCTTACTCAGCCCTGACAAGAAATGGGTTTTTTTACCTTTTTTAGTATTTCATCTCAGCTGGAGAACCCAGAGCTCTCCTTTTGTGTTTTCAGAACAATTCAGAAGTACAAAAGTGCATCTGCTCTCTGCTATGCTGTTCACCAATCCTTAACCAAATACTGTTTTCAATTTAGTCCTTCCATATGTTTTAGCCCTGTACAGAATTATGCATAAAACTAACAGGAAAGTCTCAAATAGAATCATGTTATTAGTAAGTAAAATCTGACCATAATCTAGGACTTGTAGAAATTTGGAAAAACAATACATCTGAATTTGTGTAAAGTCTTGGGACTAATTGTTTTCTGTGTCCTTGCATTATTCCCACAAGGGCATCTTTCCTTTGAAAGGGAAAGGGCTTAGCTATTAGAGAAAAGTATGTGTAAAAAGTAGTGCTTGTATCGGGAAGCCTTTTGGATCCACTTTCATACGTGTTGTCAGTGATAAAAGTGACCTTGTAATGGTCAAGGAAGCAGAAAATCAGGATCCTTTGTGCGATTTAAAAGAACATTCACATGTGAAAACTTCAAACTGTTCAACTGGATAAAAACACTGTATATTTTCACCTGTGTTTATCATGTCACTTTAAATCTGGACTTAAAGAAAGGTGGAGAAGTTCTGGTCCAGCAGAACCTTTACTGCTCCTGGGCCTCCAGCCTCACACTTTTTTTTGGTGAGGGATTATCAGACTGGTAAGTCTATCAGTGTCTATCCTGACACTTTCTTTCTCCTCAGCTCCCTGCCCCTTTTCTTGTCACTCGCTTCGGGAGTGCTATGAGTCCTATTCTGCACAGGGGTCAGAAGCATAGGATGGAAATGCAGAGTCATTGAGGTTGGGAAGCACTCCTGAAGGTTGCCTACCACAGCCCTCCAGCACAAGGAAAGGGCCAACTGAGGCAGGTTGCCCAGGCCGTGTCCAGTTAAGTGTTGAATATCTCCAAGAATGGAGGCTCAAAAAAAAAAAAAAGAGCTTATTTCTTAAAATTATGAGGAATTTCCTGTACTTCAGACTGTTCTCATTGCTTCTTGTCCTGTCACTGGGCACAGCTGAGAGGACTTTAGCTTTATCGACCTGTCAAGTATTTTTAAAGTGTATGAGATCCTCCAGAGCTTCCTCTTCTCCATGCTAAACAAGACGCAGGTCCCCCAGCCTCACCTTCTGTGAAGGATGCTTCAGTCTCCTCAACACATTTATGGCCCTGCACTGGACTCGCTCCAGTATTTCCATGTCTCTCTTGCACTGAGGAGCCCAGAACTGGACCTAACACTACAGATGTTTCACACCAGTTCTGAGAGGAGGGATCATGTGCTTGGCCTGGTGGCAAAGCTTTTTCTGGTGCATCCCAGGAAGCTGCTGCCCTTCTTTGCCATAAGGGTGCATTGCTGACTCATTCACTGGGACCCCGAGACCCTTCTCTGCAGAGCTGCTTCCCA
>NW_010249914.1:14492-25470 GCF_000690775.1 Eurypyga helias
GAAACTTCATGAACTTTCCGTTTGCAAAATTGTTCCCAGCAGCATCCCTTTCACATGACTCCTGTGTTGTCTGTTTCTCTGGAGGAAATCAGCATTTTCAGCACAGGTGAGAAATCTGGCACAGAGCTGACCCCACAGAGATCACAAGACTCTGCGTTGGCAAGGGGGCCACGCAAATACTGACATTCCACAGTGGTCAAAATCAGCAAAAAACAGTGGCATGCAATCAGGAATACATGCTAAAGACATGAATCCTTCAGAAGGAGAAGAGCTCATAATTTATAGAAGAAATCTGGTAAAAATACGTGACCACTGACTAGCATATGAAACACAATGCTTTAGAATACTGGACACGTGAACGAATGGATGATGTGGAAGCCAGGACAGCGCCCAGAGGTTGCACACAGACAGCTGTCGGTTCATGTGCTTCTAAAGGCACTGTGAGAAGCTGACAAAATGAATTATTTGCAGGATACTCATATACTGCAAAGCAGAGTCTGCTGCTGTGGTAGCATGGGCACAGACTGACAGGGGCTCCTTCCTGCCTGAAGTGGAATTCGTTGGTTTAGAGCTCAGCACACTTGAGTCATTAAAGAATTCAGTGTGTTTTTCTGTTCAGCCTCTGTACCTCTGTCTTTCAGAGGTTTCCACCTCTAGTTAGTCTGATGTGGATTCTCATCCCCCTGAGGCTAATGGGGTCGCCTGTGTGCATGGTAGAAGAATGAGACTGAAATGATGAAGCCAGACCACTGTGGATAGATGACCACAATGGAAATTTGTCACCAAAATTTTATCGTGGCTGCTAAGGAACAGTAAATAACAACTATGTCTCTTAAGCTTCTGCAGTAAATTTAGCCATCTAATAAACTCCCAGAAACATGGGACTACTTAATAGCAGAGTTCTGCTTCCCTTTCACACTGTGAACACCTCTTTATATCATGTATAAACCTTTAAAGGAAGTTTCACTGTATCCCTGCTGATAAATGTTGTGAAATGGTCAGGTATGTAATTTTTTAACTGAGAGATGACGTGGTTATTAAAACCTTTACTGAAAAGAAGTGCCACTTGGCACTTACTAGAGTCAGATACTCTGAGGGACGTGGACAATTATTTCCTGTCTCAGCATCCTGATAATTGCAGTGACCATTTGTGGTGTAAAATCTTTTAGGATTTGGACTCCAGCCATTTCTCAGCTGAAAGCCTTATGGTGTTAAGGGAGGAACCCCCTGTGCCCAGGTGGTACTGAGTTCCCACAGGGTGTTTATGTGAACACTCTGTGGTGTTTTTGCAGTTTTGATCATGATTGGTCTGTATCACATGTGCTGTGACAGACAATATGAAGATAAAAAAGTTAGTTTTTACAGATTTATGAAGGCTCACTATTCTTCCCTGCATTAGTGACTTGTGTGCATTAAGAATGTTCGTAAGATTGTTTCTCCTATGAATTTTCATTAGTTGTCCTGTCTTGGGGCATCATGGCTGCCTTTAGGACTCCTCTTTCCTCTGGGATGTGTGCTGGTGGCTGTCAGCACCGAGCATGGAGCAGGCCTAGACCTTCATTTTCAGTGTAAAACTACTTTTAAAATAGTCCAATTATACATTGTTGGTTTTGAAATGAGCATCCCAGGGTCAGTCTCTTTCAGCAGGTAAATGTCACCAGCTTGCAGCAGCAGCAGACTGCCTGGAGTATGTGGGAATGCACTCCCAGAGCTCTCAGACCCTGGATTTCACTCCCGTTTGCTACCAAATATGGTTACATTTGTTTGTGCCGTGTCAGACCTACAGGCACGCACACAAATATTTGTGGTTTCGTTGGGTTTCCTCTTTCCTGTAAGTGAAGAACAGGACTCCAGTGCCTCTGAAAACTTAGGTAACATAGAAAGTAGACATAGCTTTACATTTGACTGGCCTGGTTTATGCCAGGATCTATCCATGGTTGTCGTGGAGTCAGCCGGTGAACTCTTTTGGCTCCAGTGCTGACCTGAACAGGAGAACCGAATCCTTTGTTTACACTGGTGGAAAGCAGCTCATTACTTTGGTTATTAATACTGAACGGATGTCAAGCACTGAGTGAGAATGGCTGTGAAAGGCAGAATACCTTGTGGTATCTGATACAAATTAAGATTATGAGCTGCAGTCCTGCGTCTACCCAACCAAGTAAGAGTACAGAGTACAGAGTACAGGAGAACTGGTTGAATTGTTTAGTTTTGCAGAGCCTGATTTTCTTTCCAGTATCAGCTTCCTTTCAGGCATAAAATTAGTCATTAGATGATGTAAAGTGAGAGTGGCCCTAATTCTGTGTTTCCTTAGCAATGGGAGGCCATTACTTTATAAATTGCTTTTGGTTTTTCTTTAATCATTTGAGTTTTATTTCCATATTCTCATTTTCCCCTTTCTCATACTTTATCTTTACAGCTTCCTGATTTTCTTTAACAGGTTCTTACTGGCACTACTATAAATTGAGATCTTGTAGTATTCCAACAGATGCTGTTTTTGAGATATCCAAACTTATCTACCCAGAGCTGGAGTTTAGCTTCTTGGGATCATAATTTCACTTGTTCTATTTGAATTACAGAAAGTGTTTGAAGAATTCAATTGAATTATGACCCTATTTTCCAAAGCAGCCTGTGTTCTTGTCCTGAGGGACAAATCAAAAAGGCAGAGGTTGATTTTCTACATTTATCATTTTCTTTGTATAAGGTGGTATGGCACATACAGGCAGACAGGAAAGAGATTTATGAATACTGAATTAGTAGAAAGGAAATAGCAAGTTACAGCTTCCTTCATATCTCTCATATTTTGGCTAAGTTTCTGTCTCTTGCAGACTGGTAGATAACTACATTGTCTTGAGATTGTTGACATGGAGGTTTCTTATACGTGTTGCAATAAGCAAGTACAGGTTCATGGATATTTTGGCTTTTGCATGTGCTGAGATTCTTATTAATTCCATTACTTGAAATTACATTTGTCCTTAGCCAGGAAAAATGGATCAAGATAGTCGTCCTGTTAAAGGAACTCGTATTCAGTAGCATGCAGCAATGTCAAATGCATAAGTGCAGCTCCTGTATCTTTCTTGTTTTCAGAAATCTTTTTTTGTTACTTGTTTTCAAAGAGGTTTTGATAGGTCATTAGACAGTGCTCGACCTTATCTGTCTGAGGTCTGAGAATACAGCTCAGAAGGATGATACAGAACTTATAGCATGATGGATAATGCAGAGGAAGCAGTCTTTTTTGTTCAGCTTTGTGCCACGTATTAGTTCTATTTTTTTCCTCGTACATAGTGTGAGAAATAGAACTGAAAGTCATTGTGCAGTCTACTTTCCAATTTCTGTTGACATTTCTGGTAAAATTTTATAGCGATTGTACACTTTTTCTAGTCAATGTAGTGGATAACTCTGATACCACTATTTTTAGCAATCCTAAAATTTAACCTCTGACTTTCTTCCTTAATTCAAACTTTTCTTATGATTAATTACTTGTGCTGTTTTGCCAAAACAAAATACAGAATCACAGAAGCACAGTGTGGTTCATGTTGGAAAGGACCTCCCAAGGTCATCTGGTCCAACCCCACCCTGCTCCAGCCGGGTTACCTAGCACATACTGCCCAGGACCATCTCCATATGGCTTTTGAAGAACTCCAAGGATGTAGACTCCACCACCGCTCTGGGCAACCTGTTCCGACACTGAGTAACCCTCATAGTAAACCAGTGTTTCCTGATATCCTGGAGGAACCTTCCCTGTTTCAGTTTGTGACCGCTGCCTCTGTTCCTGTCACTGGGCAGCACTGGAAAGAGTCCACCTTTGTCTTCTCAAAAACCTCCCTTCAGGTGTGTGTACATTACGATGAGATTTCCCCTGAGCTTCCTCTTCTCCATCCTGAACAGTCCCAGCTCTCTCAGCCTTTCCTGAGATACTCCACAAGCTTCATCATCTTAGTGGTCCTTCACTGGAGTCTTTCCAGTAGCTCCCTCTATCTCTTGTACTGGGGAGCCCAGAAATGGGCACAGTACTCCCCAGGAGGCCTCAACAGTGCTGAATAAATGGGAAGGTCACCTCTCTCAACCTACCAGAAACACTCCTCCTGCAGTCCAGGACACCGTCAGCTGCCTTTGCCATGGAGGCACGGTGTTGGCCTGTGCTCAGCGTCATGTTCACCAGGACTCCCAATATCGTAATGATACAAAGAGTGTTAATTTCATTTAGAGTCCTATCAGATACACACGTGCATGGAAAGAAATAACTCACATGTAAGTATCCTGCGGTGTCTTAGTCCGTGTTGTTTGCAAGCACAGGTAGCAGCCGTCTGACCAGCCGAGGTTGGCGTTCTTTGTACTTTAAATCACCCGATCTCTTCCACCGGAGCTGCTGGCCCTTTGAGAGCGAGTTAGGGATGTGCCACTGCAGCAGTGAAAGTGGCTGTGGAGGTCACTCCCTGTTCAGACCAGAGACGAGCTCAGCTCTGTGAAAGGTTAGATCCAACCCCAAATCCAGTTCCATATCTTATTTCTGATTTCTGGCAGAACAAAACCAGCTTTTAAAAATTTGCAATTCTAGCTCTGCAGAGCACTGTCATACAACTGTCAAACATAATTTTTGCATATTGAAGTTCCATTGCTTCTTCAAGACTGCATCATGCATCTACTCGACTCCCATAAGTGATAGTGAGTTTTTAAAAATTTTCTCCTGTTATGCAAGAAATGGGAAATACTTGTTTCACATTTAAACTAAAAAAAAAAAAGACAACTGTTTGAATCTTCTCAGAGCTTTGAAAAGCTGAATCTAGAATATGAGGAGAGTCACACGTGTGATGATCTGTGTCGGTTGTCCATGAAAGTATTTTACCTCCAAATCATATTCATAACCAAAACAAGGAGGGAATATTTTTTAAACTAGCATATATTTTTCTATACAGATCTGCAAACATGAATTTTTAAAATTCTACCAGCTAAATAACACTGTTCGTATGATGAGTTACAACACACAAGCATGCCTACAGGACATCTAAAATTTTCTATGTCCAGGACTGCATTCATATATTAAGCCTATAAATACATATATGTACATACATACATCAATATGCTGCATTGTCATTTATTCTTCTTGGGCTAAACTGCACCCAAAGACAGCAAGCTATAGAGCTGGAGAAAACAAGTTATGGCTACATTGATGTCCTATCTACCACAGATGCATTACAGAAGGCACAAGAGGATGTTTCTTCCCATATGTCCCCAGAAAGCACCTCTTTGCTAAAGCATCCCTAAACAAAGCTCCCAAATTCATGGGCTTTTACTAGAACTCCCTCTGCTTGATTCTGCTTCCATTTCTACCTGAGAGCTGGGCTCCTTGTTGCTCTCCGTTTTTTTGGTTTAGAATAAGCATGCAGAGTGGATCACAGTGCTGCTTGTAACAGAAACCTGGCTGAGTGCTGGCTTTTACCTTGGATCTCCGATGAAGACTTGCTAAGCGTGGCTCAGCAGGTAGCTGACTGCCCCTCCTGCTCATGGTAAATTTTAAGCGTGTTTTATCTCCCACAGTGATTTCTTTGTCTTTCCTTTTCAATAGAGTCCCTTTACTGAATCCACAAGAGAAGAAAAGCTTGCTGGAAAATGAGGACATCTTTTCCCCATGGTAACGTATATTTTCACCTTTGTGGAGAGGCTGCTCCATTGGTTCCAGCACATTTCATCATAAAAACGTCCGATGCAACATGTGAAGCCTGACTTTTTTCTGCAGCAGCAAACTCCCCTTGCTGGCTGTAAAGGCATGAAGATCTCAAGTGCACATCACAAAGTGCAGCAGAGCACTGTTGGAGCGCAGTGCCTTGTTCTGGAAAGCATATAATGTCTTGGATGTAAAATCTTGTTCCTGTTCAGCCGTGTTGGGATAGCACTGTGCCCAAGCTAATGGGTTGAGGAAAAGCCATGCTACAGCAGCTATCCTGTATTGTGTATTGACTTCTGAAACCAGCGTGGTCTTCGCTCGCTGTCATCTGTGGTGCGTTCCACAGTGTGATGCACACACGACCCACGCGATTCTCTTGGTTTTGGAGGCTTCCAGCTAGAACCGTTCTACTTATTGTGGAGAAATCAGTAATGAGACATCATAGAAGTGAAGAAACACTGGTTTTTGGTTTTTTTTTTAATTTTTGTCTGTCTCTCATGCTGTTGCAGTAAGTTCGTAATATGTTGCAGTCTTTTTCACTGCTTTTGTTGTGCCTTAAACACTGAAGTACTCCAGAGCACTGGATTTTCTAGCTGAGGTCTTAGACTCAAATGAGGCAAAATTCTGTATATTTTAAAGTTTATTAGAAACCCAAATGCAGATGATAGCTTTGAAGGATGAAACCTCATGAACTAGTCACAAAAACCAGGGAATCTTCCTGAGTTAATGGTAGAACAATTTTAAATGAAGTGCTAGAATATTATGTTGTATAGTGTCAATGTTTTCTGATATGCAGTGAGTAAACACTTCTAATATTTTTGCCCTAGCACCTTGCCTCCCATCAGGAGATTTCATGGTATGTGTCAAATGCTAAGAGGAGTACAGCAGTTCTGTATGACATATATATATAAGCGTCAGTATTCCTGCAGGAAGAATGAAAAAGCTCAGGGCAAAGGAGCTCAGTGTTGTGCTCAGGTTTGTACTTAGGCTTGTGGAGCCAAGGACTAGAGCAACTCCTGCACCTGGCAGAAAGTCCTCCCATGTTTCTGCCTGCTTCAAGTGGATTATGTTACTTTCTCTTCAGGAAAATCATTGCTAGAAAACCTATCACTGTACATATACTGCTAGGGTCTTATTAAAGCCCATGATATTAGGAGATTTGTAATTAAATGTATATAATTTTTTCATTGAAGAACCGTCTATCCCATTGCAATCCCGTGGACGGCAGGTGTCTCCAAACTGACAAATGATTGTGTGTGCCTTTTACTGTGTAATACCAGTGTCTGTCAGTTTCCTTGCCTATGGGAGCTGAAGTATGGAGTCAGATTCAAGTTATTTGGGGAAGATTTCCTTAATGCGAGCTCCCCTTGCTCTGGAGACTTGCTGCTGAAAAGCCAGCAGATGTACTGCAGGCACTGAAGGATGAGAGTGTGTGTTACATAATACCCTTGTTTTCTTTCTCCCCATTTTGGTTTTTCTTTTCTCCTCCTCTAGCAAGTGTGCTCTCAGGCAGTCTTGGAAAGCTGACAGTCCAGAAATATAAACACCGCTGAAATTCTTCCCAGCCTTAGATTTCTGATATCCTTTTCATGGGATAGTCAAATTAGAAAGGATCCCAAATTAATTTTGGTGGAGGATCTTTCTGGAGAAGGGAGGCCAGTGTCAGACAGAAGATCCCCAGAGACACGAACGCCCCAGTCTAAGAAAGCTAAAGCTATTCATACTTTGTGTGACTACGCTGGGTAATATAAAGTGCACAGGAGACAGAGAACAATAGTAATTGTTCTTCTAGTAGATATTTACGCCCTCTTAACTGTGTCCCTTCTGGGCTTTGATGGGCTTTAACATAATGCTTCTCACCTGCTCAATGATATCAGCTACTAGTAAAAGACATCCACTTAAACAGAGGTAATTTAAATTACATGAAAATAAAGGAACTATAAGGTCTGCTGGGCTTTGGGGTTGTTAATGGGCTGCAGTGATTAAGGGATGCTGAAAGTTTTGCAATCTGCAGCATTAACATTTACATTCATGCTGGTCTCTTAGGTTGTTGCCAAAGGACCAGCTCAGTAGAAAATCACATTGTTTATATCCATATCCTGAAGTTGACTCCAGACAGACCCTATGTCACACTGCACAGTAATAGACAAATAGATAGTATCAATCCCCTGGGGATTTGGCAAAGCATGTCTAATACTTGTTCCACCCCAAATTGTCTGCTTTTGGCCCATCTGTGGGGTCAGAGAGTGACTTACACCGCTAATCTACCATTACCTTGTAGCAAAAGAATGGGGAGATCTGGGAGCCTACCCTGTCTCTCCTATGGAAGAAGTGCCTGCCTGGGGTCAGCTGAACTCGGCAGCGCCTGGGGAGCTAGCCTAGGTGACTGCACTAGATGTGTAAGCATAAATCCCTTTGGGGATGGGTGGTGTGGCAATTGAGGTATTGCTCCCCAGGGCACCTTGTCAAAACACATGTAAAAGTGACATGCACCTTACCTGTGCCAGGAAAAAGAAATCTGCTGTTAGTTTGTGGGACAAAAATAAAATCTATTTCCCATTTGCAGGGGTTGTGAGCAAAGAAGAGGATACCTTAGAGTCCTGTCCACATGTGGAAGTCACAATGGGCAAAAAAGAGTGTCTCCTGTTTCAATATGTAAGTCCAGTATCGCCTCTGAAGCAATAGTTTGAGGGCCATCTGCCCTGGCAGCTGATTTTCCTGGATGACACACAGCAATCCCAAAGGGCACAGTGATGCTTTTAACATCACGAGTCTGTCCTCGGCTTTCATTTGTACAGAGCTGAAGTCATGTTGGTCTTTTGAAATGTTTCGATATAGGTCTGGGGTGGTCTTTCCTCAGACATAAGCCTGTGCTGAATACAAGGGACCATCACCACGAATCATAGAATCACAGAATGGTTTATATCAGAAGGGACCTTAAAGACCATCTAGTTCCAACCCCCCTGCCATGGGCACGGACACCTTCCACTAGACCAGGTTGCTCAAAGCCTCGTCCAGCCCCAGCAGAGAACATTACCCAAACTATTTTCAGAATAAAGGGAACATCTGGAACCTTCCTACAGTCATATTTGTTGTGTCAGTCTCTCCTGTGTGAGCACTTTGGAGATGTCCTTGAAGAAGAATGGGTGACTCTTGCTTCAGCAGCAAATTGGATTAGGCAAGGCTTCAGCTGGCCCTGTTCCTGGTGTATGGTGGTGATTGTGAAATGGATGGAGAGGGATGCTGCATGCAAGGGCAGTGCCAAGCGTGCACCTCCCTTCCTCTCTCTCTGCTTGCTTTCATTCAGAAGATACTGTGCAAGCCATGCCCTGGCCCTGGGAGGACATCTCAGGTGGGAGTGAGACTGACGCCTGACTGCCCAGCCAGTACTGGGTAGTGGGCTTTGGATGATGGAGATGGGCGGGCACCAGCTGAGACTCAAAGTGTGTCATAGAGACACCTTCATGCATCCAACTGTCATGTGGGTAAGGTGGTCAGAAACGCAGAGAAGGCAAGACCATGACATCCCATGGAGCTATGATCCTTACTTTTGAATATCAAAATGAGGATTTTGTGACACTGGGACAGCAGGGGTGTCTCTGAAATGTGTTTCTGAGGGCTTATGGATGCACTGCCTACCCCAGTTGTGAAACAGCCCTGCGTGGGATCTGGGGGGCAACATGCCATCTGGTGCCCCGGATGCTCTCTCAACTGCCAAGGATTTTCCAGGTTGTCTCTTTGTCCACACTGCCCAGGGACATGACCTGAAGGGTCGGTGTCCTCTGTATATGGACTTGGGTGCTTCTCACGGCAGCCTGGCCAGGGCACTGTTGCCCCAGCAGTGAGCTCCAGTGTCTTGACAATGTGAATGTGGGTTCGGCCTTGACAGGACCAAATGACAGCCATGTGGATCCCAGTGATAGATAAGGGTCATGTGAGCTATGGCAGCTCCGTGAGCTATGGCAGCCCCATCTAGCCTCTGGAAAACTATCTTGAGCTTACCGTGAGGTGTAGAAGAGGGAGGAGGTGAGTTCTTGGCTGTTCCTGTAGTGCAGTGTTCTTAGAAGTGTTTATCCTGCTGATAAAAACGTAGAAGGACTGGAAATGGGGTAGGATTCTGGCTCTGAATGCAAAAATGTGTGTTAAAAATGCATTTTGGAGGTATACTGCCTTTATAGCCTAAAATACCACTAATTCACCAGAAGACCTCTCATCTCCAACTGGCGGTGAGCACCCTGTTGCCTCAGGAGTGGGGTGGCCTGGTTTGCCTCTGCCCCCTCGCCAGGCGAGCTGGTGACCCCGAGACACTCTCTGCTGTCACAGTCCCGCAAGGGAACAGTAGTACCACTCAGCTCCCAGCTCTGCAGGGCAGCTGCAGGCAGAGAGAAGATAAGGCAATATGCCTACAGTCTTCCCACCCAACCCCACCACAACTTACAGCTGGTTTGGGGTACATTTGTATCTTGGTAATTGGAAAATCTAATTAGATATCCTGGAGTCCTAATTAAGTGGCTTTTATGGTTATGTTTTGAAAATAATAGTCTGGGAAGACTTGGGACCCATGTTCCACTTGCACGTGCAGTTCCTATGGCTCTACAGGTAGGGGCTGTAATTGCCTGTAGGCATTTACAGCATTTGCCCAAATGCAATGAATCACAAATACTTCCTAGCATTCAGTTTTTAAGTCTCTGATTTTAGAATCAGGGAGACAGCTGACATAAAATACCATACTTGAATATAAATGCAAGACCAGAAATCACATTCTGTTCACATAAACTTGGTCTTTTTTGGCACCTTGTGTTGTCAATCGGTGGGAAGTTAAAATTTTGCAGCTATTTTAACACCTGGGTAAGTGCCACAGAAATCCTTGGTGCTGACTGCGTACATACCATGGAATGGAATACATGCCAACAGTGCTCCGACTAAGCAGGATTCACTCCAATTGCATCTCATTAGGTAAATAATTTCTGAAGGAAAAAGGACTAATTAAGTGGTTTTCCTCATTATGTATTTCATGATTAAGAGTTTACTATTTTAAAGCAGTGCCAATAAAGCTATTTACAGAACACAGAGAAATTGCTTGGGCTTCTGCCTTCTTCATTGCTAATTCTGAAAGGTTTGTTTAGTTTCCTTAGACATCCTTTCACTCCTATAATGAATAAAATGATCCCTATGTTGAAGAGTTTTGATATCCTCTAGAACATAAATGGTTTTATAACTTCCTGTCCCTGAGATATCTGTTGCTGTGTAGCACCTGTTTATTATTATAGCACCTTCCAGTGCTGAAGGGCGCCAACAGGGAAGCTGGGGGGGACT
>NW_010249915.1:0-698 GCF_000690775.1 Eurypyga helias
AAGCTCATCCCTGGAAGGCAGATGCAGCACAGGTTTGCAGGGCAGACAGCAGCAGTCACCTATGGTGACCTTATGACAGGTGGGGAGCAGAGAAGGCAGGTTCTGCACAGAGTCCTTGGTTTGGAATGCAAATGGGGAAAATCAGAATGCCAAGAGAAGTCTAAGGGAACTTGGGAAAATCTTTCACCCTAAACCACTTTGGAATGTGACATATGACCAGGGTCACCAGTGCTTGCAGTGACAATGTAAAGTACAGCAATGTTTAGAGTTACATGACCAGGCAATTAGAAAACTTCTACAGAGAATAATACCTCATATACCTAAAACATGATTAAAAAGAATGAAGTAATAGCATAGCAGGCAATGTTCTCTGTTAAAAAGCCAAGGTGCATGAAATTCAGAGATGAAGGGTGAAAGACTGTCCCCGACCTTGCATGACGTATCTCCATAGAATCACAAAATGGTTTGGGTTGGAAGGGACCTTAAAAACCGTCTAGTTCCAACCCCCCTGCCATGGGCAGGGACACCTTCCACTAGACCAGGTTGCTCAAAGCCTCATCCAGCCTGGCCAGGGCTGTGGTACATCCACAGCTTCTCTGGGCAACCTGTTCCAGTGCCTCACCACCCTCTCCGGGAAGAATTTCTTCCTTATATCCAGTCTAAATCCCCCATCTCAATTTAAACCCGTCAGCCCTTGT
>NW_010249916.1:0-487 GCF_000690775.1 Eurypyga helias
GCTGTGCCCCCAGAAGTCCCCAAGGGTCTCCCAGAGCTCAGAGTGTCCCACGAGGGCAGCCCCCGGGCTGGGGGTGCTGGGCACCCACTTCCCAGCTTCATACCCCATCCACCAGCACCAGAGCCAGTCTGGGAGCTGCCGGAGGGGGACACACAACTCCACAGACCCTCTCCCCGTCCCCCCGGGAGAGTTGCTCCCACCTCACCCGGAGACTGCAGGGACAGGGCAGCACCATGGGGTCCCTGCTCTGCTCCCCCAGCCCCCCTCCCAGCCCAGGCTGCTGTCAGGGGAGGCAACAGGGCCCAGGGGAGCAATCGGAAGCGAAGGGAACACCGAGGGGAAGCAGGAGCCAGGGCACGGCCGGCATCAGTTCTAGAAATGACTTTATTGCACTAAAAAGGGAAAATCATCTGTAAACAAACATTCCATTCAGGTATCGATATATTGTTTTCACTCCAAAAATGCATATTAAATCCAGCCACAAAAT
>NW_010249916.1:590-839 GCF_000690775.1 Eurypyga helias
CGGGGCTCACCGCAGCACGTCCCAGGGCTCGGTGACAGCCACACGCCACTCGACTCCAGCGAGGCAGCCCTGGGACAGGTTGGGGGGGGCCCAGGACACAGTGCAAGCCCCCAGCACAGTGCAAGCCCCCAGACCCTTGGGTTATCCCCCAGGGCCAGTCCCAACCCAAGGGGCAGCCTGGGGCTTCGCTCTCAGCATCCCCCTGCCCCAGACCCCAAAGGCACTCGGCTCTGTGGTGGAGGATGCGTC
>NW_010249917.1:0-3222 GCF_000690775.1 Eurypyga helias
GCAGAGTGCCTTCGCCGTTCCTCCCGGCCCCTCCTGGAGAACAGCTCCAAGGTGCGATGCTTCTTGAAGCAGCACATCCCTGGCGTGGCCCTGGAGCGGCAGCGCTCCCTCAAGAAGTCTAAGAAGGAGAACGACGTCTCCCACACGCTACAGGAGGTGGCCCTGGCCCCAGAGAACCCCTCCAAATCCATCCTCAAGCGGCCCAAGGGCATCCTGAAGAAGAGAAACTCCTGTGAGCAGAAAGTGCCCGGCCCTGGTCCCCCACCAGCAGCACCCGCGGGAGAGGCAAGGGGTGAGGATGGCAAGGTGGCTGATGCAGGTCTCACCCGGATCCTGTCCTCTGGGATGCTGCCCTGCAGCACGGGTGACGAAGCAGTGCCCATGGCCATGCCCAAGAAGGGAATATTGAAAAAGCCCTCAACAAGGGAGTCAGGGTATTACTCGTCCCTGGAGTGCTGCGAGTCTGGAGATGTCCTGGATGCGGGGAGCTTGGACCTTGATGGGAACGTGTTTGCTGACACCCCCTGCCCGGAGCAGGGTCCCCCGGGCCTCCCTGCCCGCCGGAAAGGCATCCTCAAGCACAACAGCAAGTACTCCTCCAGCAGCACCGAGCCGGACAGCCCCCCTGGGCAGGGTTTCGGGGGCTTTGCTGGGGTGCCCCTGTCCCAGGTGCCCCGTGCCCGCCCATCCAGCGCTGTGAGCGAGGACAGCATCCTCTCCACGGAGTCCTTCGATCAGCTTGACCTGCCCGCCCGTGTCCCCCACGGTGGTGGGGGCATGCGGGGCTGCATCTCTGCTGACAGCCTCCTCCGGCTGGAAGAGGAGGAGGAGGAGGTGGAGGAAGGGCGCAGGCTGCGCCGCTGGACTGTAACCCATTGCCGGAGTCCCCTGGGAGAGAGCAGCTTGTCTCTGGCGGGCTGTGACAATGTCACCGAGGTCTACCGGCGCGCCGTCGCCATTGGCATGAAGCTGAGCTGAGGGCACCTCCTGGCAGGGCTCCCCGGGGTAGGGTGTGCTGGGGAGAGGGCCGAGCCCTCCTGCCTCGGGTCTACCGGTGCCAGGAGCCACGTCCCACCTATTTATTTTGCAGCCTTGTGCCCCTCGGGGAGGAGTACGGGTGCAGGTGGGGAGGGAGCTGTGGTGGCTGTGGGGTGTCGCTTGGGTGGACACCCCAGGACATTAAATGGACCAAAGCCCTGAGTGATCCAGCCACCACCTCTGGGGGGTCCCGGAGGCTCCTCACTGCTGTCCTCCCCTTGTAAACAGGTTCATCTCACTGCGGGGGGAGGGGGAAACCAAGGGGATGGGGGGATTTTTTTTTTCTTTGCACTGTTTTTTGGCTGCACAAGAGAACGGTTGGGGCGGGTGATATACCTCAAACGAGCTGGAGATGTTGCAGGGTGTGGGCGAGGGGCTGAAAGGTGCTGCCCTGGCTGCTGCCGGTGGGCTCGGCTCTCGGGGACATGCTGGCAATGGGGGTCCAACCACCCACACCCCAGCTCTTCCCTCTGCTGCGCTGAGAAATCCAACTGGATCTGGCCAAAACCCCCATCTGAGAACACGCTCTGATGCCAACAGCTTTTTTTTTTTTTATGTTGAAAGGAGGAAAAAAAAAGTGCCTTTGGTAAGGCACCGCTTCTTTATTTATTGCCTTTGTCCGACCTGATGTAAGACTTGAGCAGCACAGGATGGGTCTGGCTCCGTAACGGCCACCCAGATGTTTTTCAGAGGGGGGTGGGGGGTCTGTGCCGTTGTCTCACGTGCCGCACGTCGCAGCTCCGTTGCACTATTGCCCCATGTTCGCTGGCCTTTTCCCTTCCCCAGGGTATGTGTTTTCTCCTTCCTACCAAGTGGTCTTGAGAAAACCATTAAATTAAAAGCAAATGGTAGACACGAGTTGTTCTCTTGGTTGTTGTGCCTGCTGTAGCTGGGAGGGGGGTAGGGAAGAGTGATGGCGTGCTGCTGCCTCTAGCTGCCTGTACGGGCTGGTGGTTTGTGGCTCCCACTGGGACAGGGATTTGCATGGCAGTGAGGATGCTGGGATGGGGCTCAAACTGGTGCCTCCCCCCAGCGCTGCGTGGTGCTGAGCTGTGACTTGGCATATTCCTTACGTGGGGGCCCAGCATGCACAGAGGGTGATGGGCTGTAGTTTTTAAGGCTGAGCAGCTGTGTGACCCAGCGAGGGGGGCACTGGCTGGAGGCAGGATCTGCTGTTGGGGTCCCCTGGCACTGGTGCGGTGATGCTGCCTGGGCCGTGCCCCTGACCTAGAGGGGAATGGACAAGCAGAGCCAAGAATTTGAGGTAAGCTGCAATGGAGGTGAGTGGCTGCTGAGGATGGTATGGACCAGTTGGAGCAAGTCCAGAGGAGGCTGTGGAGATGCTCCGAGGGCTGGAGCCCCTCTGCCATGGGGACAGGCTGGGAGAGTTGGGGGGTTCAGCCTGGAGAAGGGAAGGCTCCAGGGAGACCTTAGAGCCCCTTCCAGTGCCTGGGGGGCTACAAGGAAGCTGGGGGGGGACGTTTCCAAGGTCAGGGAGTGACAGGACAAGGGGTAACGGGTTTAAACAGAAAGAGGGAGATTGAAATGGGACATCAGGAAGGAATTCTTCCTGGAGAGGGTGGGGAGGCACTGGGACAGGTTGTTCAGAGAAGCTGTGGATGCCCCATCCCTGGAAGTGTCCAAGGCCAGGCTGGATGAGGCTTGGAGCAACCTGGTTGAGTGGAAGGTGTCCCTGCCCACGGCAGGGGGTGGGACTGGGTGGGCTTTTAAGGTCCCTTCCAACCCAAACCATTCCATGACTTTGTGACAGACCTGTCCCCCTTCCCGTTGTGGGCAGCCCAGCTGTCCTGCTTTCATCAATGTTGGTGGTGTGTGGGTTTAGATTTGTGAAGTACCTGCAGGTCTTGACAGCAGGAGGTGTGTCACCTCCCTGGGGGGAGCTGCCCTCTCCTCTCCCAGTGCCTGCCCTTGCCTCCACCTGAGGAAGGGCTGGGTAAGACAGCCCCAGCAGCTGGAGCTCAGCTGTCTCCTCTCCAGCCCTTTCCCCCAGCATCATTTATCCTCTCCTCCTGCGACACTGAAACCAGTTTTATTGCTCTATAAAGCACTGTAACAATTTCCCATTTGCAGTTGCGTTAATGGGAGACATTTTGGGTCTCCTCCGCCCCCCTGTGAAGAGGCTGAGCTGCAGGGGCAGGGTGGCAGGGCTGCCTGCCAGGAATG
>NW_010249917.1:3321-4866 GCF_000690775.1 Eurypyga helias
CGCTCCCTCTGCCCCCCGCCGCGCATTCCCTGCGTTCTTCCCGCGCCATTAAGAAACACCGGAGTGCTTAAAGCTGCTCCGAGGGCATCCAGCTTAGCCAGGGCAAAGTCCCAGCGAGCCGTGGGCTGTGGAGGCGGGATGCGGCAAGCCGAGGGCTGCAGCACCCGTGGGTCCGGGGGGTGGGGCATCCCAAGGTGGAGGTCAGGTTGGGCTGTGTTTAACAGCCACTGAGGGATAGAGCCTTTTTTTTGGGAAGGCATCTGTGGGGCTGGTTTATGGAGCATCCTGGAGTGCTCTGGTCCAGTTTCATTAATGATTTGCAAGAAAATGTTCTCGGTGCCAGTTTCAGACCCCCCTCAGGACTGTGGCAGCGAGCAGAGCCCCTGCCCACACTCTCTTGGTCCACAGGGATGTGCAAGGCTGAGGATTGCAGTCAGGGGCTCCCAGAGCTGGATGAGTGAGCGAAGGAGGGAATCTCAGCCCAAAGGCACCTACAGGCTGCAGTGACCGTCCCCCATCCCCTCTGGTGTCCCCCTCCCCGTGCTGTGCCCATGCTCCCGGCATTCTCTCACCAGCCCTTGGAAACAGCCTTTTCATGCCAGCCCCGATTTCCGCTGCCCCTGTTCCCCGTATGGTGGCTGCTCCCCACAGCCGGCGGCTGAGCCCCCCTTTCAGCCACGGCTATTATTAACAGCTCTTTTATTCAGCCCTTTCATCCCAAGGATTCGCAACCCCCCCTGCTTCTCTCCTGCCTCCCAAGCTCCCAGGAGCCGCTTGGCACAGCCCCGGCCTCCCCCCTCCCCTGGTGAGTGTTTGAGGGGGATGAAAATGACCTCAGCGGCATTTTGCTGAGAAAATGCCATTTTTTGGGGTGCGACTTCAGCCGACCTGCTGCGTTCGCTGCCCGCGCAGGCGGCGCTGCCTCGGCATGTGGAGCTGCGCTCCTGCCAGGCTGGCTTGGGGGAGGGGGAAACAGGGAGCAACACCCAAAGATGAATTGCCCGGGATGATGAGGTAATGCTGGAGTGCTTGGAGCACAGCACGGTGCCCTGTGGGTTTATACCAATGGGTGCAAGCTTCCCTTGCCATTGTCCCGAGGGGTTATCCAGGTGAAGCCAGGCTGCAGCAAGCACTGTGGCTCTTGGGGGACAGCCTGGACCCCCCTCTCGCTGGTCCCTGGTGTGCTGGCTTCTTATGGGGGGCAGCTGGTGCATCCCCGTGGGCTGCACCTCAGGGAGCGGTGCTGTGGATGTTGCCAGAGGGCAGGTGTGGGGGGTTTCAGGCATGAAAATTGGGTATTTCCAGGGATTTTTTGTGGGGATGGGAGGTTGGAGTGGATGGCATGGCTGTGGCTTGGTGGGTCGCTTGCACCCCCGGTGTGCTGCACCATGCACCAGCCCACACCTACAACCCCGCTCATCGGGGTGTTGTTTCAGGAGCCACGTCCCCGTGTGACATCCATGAGCAGCCCCCGGCCCGTGTGCCCTGAAAAAGGGGAGAAAAGGATATTTTGGGGCCAGGATGGCTGACTAGAGGAGGGAAAGC
>NW_010249917.1:4900-9655 GCF_000690775.1 Eurypyga helias
CCCCGTCCCAGACCGGGTTTCCCCGGAGGGGGGGAGCCGTTGGCGCTCCCCTGGCCCCGGGGAGCTGCCGGGGCCCTGAGTCACCCCACGGCCCGCGCTCCTGCCCGGGCTTGTGCTGGGGAGCCCGGATGCGCCCAGCCCATATTTGGGGCTCGGAGCGGGGCAGGCAGAGCAGGCTGCGGGGGGACAAGGCGTGGGAAGAGGGACATGTGCCTGCCCGGTGGGGGCTGCCTGTGACCCCCAGGGACAGCCTGCAGCAAAAGCCATTTGGATGTGTGCTGAACAGCAGCTCAGGGGTGCAGCTGGCATCCCCGCTGGCACTGGCAGCCCTATGGGTGGAAAGGAGCTGGTGGCAGGGGCACAGCCTGCTCTCCTTAGCTGCCAGCCTGCTCTCCTTAGCTGCCAGCTCCTAAGGATGCCCAGGGCATGGAGTGGCTCAAGGAAATATGGGTGGATGCCCCAGGTACTCCGGGGCTTTCCCAGGAGCTGCCTGCTGGCTGTCACCTCTCCGCGGCCGTGACTGAGCCACGCCAACGTTCCTTCCTGCAGAAATCTCCTGTTGTTAGGTTTGTTTGTTTTTTTTTAATTTTCCTCAGGTTTTCTGCTTGAACATTTTTGTGTCTGACACATCGTGGGCCCAGAGCCAACAATATTTCTAAGCCATTTTGTCATAACTTTGAGTGCCAGCACAATTAACACAACAAAGTTTAGATGTTTCCTTTTGTATGTGATGCTTTCAAAGTGGGGCCTTATTATTTTTTGTAGGGTGCCTCCACTACTACCTGTTTGATTGCTGGATTTCTTTGAAGATCTGAGGAAGAGAAATCCCCACATGAAAGTCCTCCCATCTTCAATGGCACTTTGCAGCCTGGAGCAGCCAAAAAAAAAGGGGAGAAAGCAGCACCCGGAAACTTTGATCCTGTTTCCCTGGAGCACAAAGGGCTGCATCACATCTGAGCATGAGACCTGAAAATGTAATCCCGGACCCCGCTGGGGACCCGGATAACCGAGTGCTGGTAACCACCCTGAGCGCTGAAGCGCTGCTGGATCTCTGCTGGAGGAGGCAGCCAGTGGGATTTCTCCCAGCAGGACAACTCTGTCCATCTATCCAGGCCTGTCCTGGGGTGTGCAGCACTGGGGATGTGGTCTTCTCTGCAGCAGGGTGGGCAGGGGGGTTTGGGAGAGGGTGCAGTGCTCTGCCAGCACCGCCAGACCATGGTCTGCAGCCGGGGGACTGTCCGGCCACCTCCTGTCCTGTCTGACTTTTGCAGGGCCACCCACCCTTGCTGTGCCTGCTGCGTGCTGGTGGGACGAGAGCCGAGCTTCCATTGCAGGACCCACAAATGCTCTCACCGGAGATCCTGCCTGGCACAGCCTGTCCCTTGCCGACCCCCACGGGGGCTGGACATAGAATCATAGAATCATAGAATGGTTTGGGTTGGAAGGGACCTTAAAGATCATCTAGTTCCAACCCCCCTGCCATGGGCAGGGACACGTTCCACTCGACCAGGTTGCTCAAAGCCTCATCCAGCCTGGCCTTGAAGACATCCAGGGATGGGGCATCCACAGCTTCTCTGGGCAACCTGTCCCAGTGCCTCACCACCCTCTCTGTGAAGAATTTCTTCCTGATATCTAATCTAAACCTCCCTGATTTCAATTTGTACCCATTACCCCTTTTCCTGTCACTACAGGCCCTTGTAAAAAGTCCTCTCCCAGCACCCTTGTAGCCCCTTCAGATACTGGAAAGCTGCAATGAGGTCTCCTCGGAGCCTCCTCTTCTCCAGCTGAACAAGCCCAATTCTTGCAGCCTTACGGCTGCAAGGCTTGCAGACATGGCTATAAGGACAGGACCACATGGCAGTGAAGTCCCACCGCTTCTCAAGTGCTTCATATATGCCCACAGCAGGCGCGGGAGGCACAAAGCTGGCAGGGCTCCTGCGGAGACACGGCAAACCAGCCGCGCTGGCTCTCCCAGCTCCGGGCTCTGTCACGGGCTGCCTGCTCCGGGGGCTGCCAGCTGCTGCTGCCTGGTGAGAGCTGGGCTGTGATCGGGCTCCGCAGGGACGTGGCACACCCAGATGCTGTCTCCCTGCCAGGCTGCCAGCTCGGCCCTCCCTGACAGAGCCGGCCGAACCGCTTCCTCCGGCTGCAGGCTCGCCTTCTTGCAAAAGCAGGTGAGGCAAGAAGGGAGCCCATTTTTCTGGAGGCAGTGGCTGGGAGGGGGACGGGGCTCAGCAGGGACGGGGCTCAGCACCGCTCACACGCAGGGCAGTGCCGCTGCAGGAAGTTCCCAGCCGGGATGCAAACCTGCTCCTGCCATGGTTATGATGTCCCAACCCATGCAAACACTATGGGCAGGAAGCAGGCCTCCTGGCAACTCGGCGGTAGGTCTTGTGGGAAGATGGGTATTGGCGTTCCCATTTTACACCTAAAGAAACTGGAGTCATGCTCTTGGGTGCCTAAAGATGCAAAGCATCACCTCGCTGCCTTGGTTGGCTGGGTACCAGCCTCCCAAATTCGGGACCCACCAGGTCCAGCCCTTTCAAGAAACCTGTCTGGGTGCTTCTTTGCCATTCACAGGCAACCAGATACGCTGGGAAAATCACCTCCATTCCCATGTGAGACATGGGACAAGCTCCCTCACAGCGCTGAGCTGGGGAACAGAGGCTTCCAGCCGATGGGTCTTGGCAAAGGCATTTCGGAGCCTCCTGCAGGTGCAGACCTGGCTGGGAGGGTCATGGTGTTGGGGTGCAGCCTTGCTCAGGGTCTGGCTTTCCCTGGTGCATTGGCATCAGCAGAGCCGTGCACCCTGGAGGGACGCTGGCCTGGGCACTGCAGAGATGCCATCGCAGTGACGCAGCCCTAAGAGAAAGTGTTGCAAACCTCAGTGTCCCATGGGGCCATCTGAGTCACTGCGCTGTCAGGGTTTCGCCCCAGACGGGCCACCCCAGGGACGCGCACTGCCCGAGGGGTGACAGCCAGTGGAAAAAACAAGCAGCCGGAGGGCCGGGGTGAGGATGCCTGTAGCTGGGGAGCTGCCCATGGGGCAGGCCCACACCTCTGCGCTCTGCCTGCATCTGCCCATAGCACCCTGCTACAGTAGCCAGGAGGTCACCAGCCCATGGGCATGGGGGACAGGGACAGCAGAGCCATCCCAGACCCCACCAGGAGGCTTGGGGGGGTAGCAGGACGCTGAGCCTTTGGCCATTTGGTGCCTGATGTGGGGCACCGACGGCTTAATTTAATTTACTTTAGGGCCTGCACAGCCCCACGAGGGTGACAGGGGGTCACCCCCCACACCATGGTCTCAGCTGAGGGGTGCCCAGGTGGCTCCAACTGGGTCAGTACCTTGAGATAAGGCAGTTTGAATGGGAGGGGTGGTGCTGCCCCTTCCCCCTGCTCCTCCTTGGTGGCTCTCACCAAGCTGTTGGGCAGCCGGAGAGACAGCACGGCCCCCCCAGCCTCCACCACACTATGATCGACCTGCGAGTCTGGGCAGCCCTCGGGGAGCTGCGCGATCAATTATTTGTCTAATCTTATCGAGCTGTCTTTCTCCTGCTTTCTCGTGTGCCTTTCCCTCCCTGCCCTCCCCTCCCTCCCCTGCGCTTTGTAGCTGCCCGACAGCCCCGCTTCCCCCCTCCAGCCCTTCGCTTTGATCCTAGGAAGAAGCAATTGATCCTCCTTATCTTTATTGTGGTAGAGACATTCCCAGCACTGCCCTTAATTAAATTCCTCTTAATTTTTTTCCATAAGCCTTTCTTTTTCCCAACCCCAGACAAGTATTTATTTTTAAATGTGCAATTAAATTATTAGGCTGGCCATGAGTGTAACAGCAGTCAGATCCACCGGCGCTCTGCTCCGTGAAGTTCAGGGGGTAACCTGAGGGCTTTCCGCCTGCCCCACCTCCCCGTGCAGCTGAGCTGTGGGCTGCAGGGTTCATATGAGCTCGAGATGCTTCTGTTCACCCCATGTGCCCAAGCACAGGGGAGGGAGCTCAGGCTCAGGGACTGGCAACCACTGTGCAGGGCCTGGGACCAGCCTGTGGCAGAGGAATAGCACGTGTCTAGTAGCCAGCAGCCACAGGCATTGGCCTTTCCGAAGCTCACTGTCGCTAGGAGCTGCTCCGTGATGTGATCAGTGACGCTGACGGCTGCAAACCATGTGCATGGGTGTCCCCGTCTCCCCACCACCGGCAGCAGCCCCGGAGAGGGAGAACGTTGCAGCCCATGGGCTGATGGTGATGGGCACTGAGCTTGCCAAGAGCAACCCCTGGGAGGGGTCCACACGCCCGTGGGGGCAGCCAAAGGGAGCACGAGGGCAGCGGTCTGGAAAGCTGGGGGTTCCCAAAACAGATATGGTGCAGGCAGAAACCCCCTCCCAGCCCCAGTGGGGATGAGGGAGGCAGGACGGGTTCATGGGTGAGGGCAGCAGCCTCTTGCACGCTTCTGTGCCCTGGGGAGGGCCATGGTGGCATTGACACTGGTCACAGTGGCACAGGCATTGCCCACAGTAGCACAGCCACTAGCCACAGTGGGGCAGGCACTAGCCATGGTGGCATTGACACCGGCCATGGTGGCACAGGCGCTGGCCACCACCATTCACACCAGGTGAGACCCCAGTGCCCGGAGCCGCCGGCTGTGGCTCTGCACCGCTTTAAGCTTTTCCGCTTGGAAATTTTTCCTCCAGACACTTTGACCTCGGGGGCAGTGAGTATTTTTCATGTAGATCAGTCGAAATTCCCCCCGGAGACAGCGC
>NW_010249917.1:9668-11422 GCF_000690775.1 Eurypyga helias
TATCCTTGGTACCAGCTCTTTCTTTTTACCATCTAAGCTTGGCCGTGCCGGCAGGGGGGAGGGAAGTCTGGGGTCCCAGCCGTCTTTCCCATTGATGATTGCCAAAATTCCCCTCCACGCCAACTCCCTTCCTCTTCATCCTCCTCCTCCTTGGGAAAACTCCCCCTCTGTGTTGCATCCCCACAGCATGCCTGGGTTGGCCATCCCAGCAGCTGCCTGGGTGGGGGTCTCCATGCCAGGGTTTGCAGTGGGGTGACGTGCGGGGCAAGCTGTGGGGCACCCTGAAAAGAAGGTGAACTCCTCTGGGTCATTGCATGAGGGAGCAGCCTCCAGCTCTTGGTGCTCCTCTCCTTGGGCAGGCGGGGAGGTCCCCAGAGCCATGGGGATGCTGCAGGGATATTTTGGGAGATCCACCAGCAGAGCAGAGGGCAGCAAATACATCATTTCATCGTCCAAACGACGGCGTAACGCTAGTGAGATAAATCACCGCTTCTTTCGTCTCCATTAAGTGCAATTACCCCTGGGATACCACAACAATTTATTACTGCTTCTTCACCCAGGCTGGCTGCTGTGACAGGCGATAACGCGCACGAGGCAGGGGAAGGGGGGCAGCGCTGCCTGGTCACCCCATGCCACGGGGCTCGGGTACCCCGGGGTGCCTTGGGATGGCTCCGGTGCTGTGGTTGCAGCGCTGCAAACCAGCCCCTAACAGGGAGTGAGGGGAAACCTAACCAAGGGAAGCGCAGTGCCAGCTGGAGATCTCCCACCCCCCGGCTCAGCCACAGCATTGGTGCCCCTCAACCCTGCAGAAACCCTCCAACTCGCCTCCGGCTTTCCCCATGCCAGCCCCATGCCTGCATCCGTGCCAGCCCCACGCCATGCAGCTCGCGATGGATGCCAGCTGCTCCCCATGCCTGGGAAGGGGTGGCTGAGCTCTGGGGCCCCAGGATGTGGGGCTATGAGGGTCCCCGTGCCTGGTGACACCAGCTCGGCGTGCCTCGCAGCCACCCGGCCCCTGTCACTCTGCCTTATCCCACTCTCAATAGCGGACTGGGAGCCCAGCTGCAGCTATTACATAAAACGCAATTAGCGACGCGGGCGAGGGAGGCCTGAATGGCATTAAGGAATTCCTCGTGGGCTGACGTCAAAGCTTCACCTCTTCTCCTGCCACCCACACAAAGGGGGCCGTTATGAGTCCCCCCAGGCCCCGCTGTGCCGGTGCCCGCTGGCAGAATGCGAGTCCTCAGGGAGTCCCGTTCTCGACATGCCATACGGGAATTGTCCCTGCGACCAGCACAAATGTCACCGGCAGCTCCCTGGCTCCTTGCGCAAGATTTTCTGGCTCCCACTTCCCGCTTGCTGGGCATGGGAAGATGCCACAGGCTCCGTTTTCCGGCTGCTTGCCTGCGGGAAGGGGCTCGACCAGGTGCTCAGACCTGGGGAGGGAGGATGCTGGATGCTGGAGGGGCAGCAGGGATGTTGCTCCCGGCTGGCACCACCCAGCCCACGGGCTCTGCTGCTCCCTGGAGCTGGATGGAGTGGAAGTGAGGACCAGTTTGGGCAGCTGGGCAGGGAGAACAGGCAGGTCCAGGGACAGGGAGTATCAAAGGTCCTGAAATTCTGGGATGGCAGTGCCCAGCATGCTGGAGGAGCTCTGCTCACCGGCTCCTGCTCTGGCCACTGCCAAGGAGGTCGTGGGGGTTGGCTGGTGCCAGGACACGAGATGGGAATGCCCCAAAATGTGTCAGGCTGCC
>NW_010249918.1:0-273 GCF_000690775.1 Eurypyga helias
GGGGCCTCCCCCCCGCTGTGGCACCAGCACACGCCGTACGACCACCTCACCCCTCGGCGCTTGATGGCGTCTCGCAGCAGCCCCACCACGTTGTTCCCTTCCGCGCCGGAGGCTTTGAAGCCCTTGGTCCAGTTCAGGAGGATGCCCTGGAGCGAGGGTAAGACCCAAACGGGGCTGTGGGCACAGCTGGGTCACGGGGGACCCCCCCTGAGTCCTCGTCGGCCATCCCCTTACCTTGTCGATGTCCTCGTGCCGCACGGGGTAGGAGAAGGC
>NW_010249918.1:300-2145 GCF_000690775.1 Eurypyga helias
TGTCCAGGAAATCGGAGATGCACCCGGAGATGTAGTCAAAGAGCTGGAAGAGAGGAGGTCCAGCCTTCGCCAGGGGCTGTCCCCACCCTCCCACTGCCCGTGGCCAGCCCCCATCCCCACCACGGACCCCCCGAGCATGGTCACATCCCTGCCACCCCCCGGCTTGTGCCAGCTGGAGGGATGAGGGATGTACCCCCAGCATCCCCACCGGAACGGGGCAGGGTGCGACCCTGTGCTGTGATGGGGACTGTGCAGGGTGGGACGGGATGCCCCGTGTGCCCAGCTCACCATCTCGGCCGTCCCCGTCATGGCATCCTCCGGGATGGAGTACATCTGGTGCTTCGTCTTCACCTTCCACTGCCCTTCCTCCCCCTCGCCCACCTTCACCAGCATCACACGGAAATTGGTGCCGCCGAGGTCCAACGACAGGAAATCTCCGACCTCTGCAAAGCCAGGGAGGGGGGACGTGAGGTGACGGGCTCAGGGGGTGTCTCAGCCTCCTGCCCTGAGCCCGGTGAGGCCCGGGAGAGGGGTGACATGGCAAAGTGCTGGGAGCGATGCCCATACCTGAGCCCTCGGGGGTGGAGCGCACGTAGGTGGGCAGCATTTTGACGGAGGCTTCCTCGTGCGTCTCCAGCTTTAGCCCTCGGTCCATCTCTTTTTGCATCCGGTACATCACCTTCTTCAGGTCCTCCTCCTTCAGCTGGAACTCCGACAGGATCCGCTCCACCTGTGGCAGGATGGATGCCATCAGCTGGGAACAGGGGATATGGGACCTGGGAGGTCTAAGCCGCAAGAAATAATCCAAATTTAACTTCCCCTGGCCTCAGTTTTCCCCATCAGTGCACAGACACCCTGAAACACCTTATCCCATCTCTCTGCTCTCCGGCCTCCAGTCTAACGGACACGCTGGTGAATCCGCAGGGCTGGCACGAGCTGCTGCTGGCCTCAAACCCTCTCCCAGCGCTGCCTGCCCAACGCCCGCTGTTGGCACAGGGGTCCCCGTGCCGCTGCCTTCAGCCACTTGATTTTCCATGTGTTCCGGTGCTGTTCCAGCAGGGTTGGACCGGTGAGCTGGGACATCCCATCCTGCCGGATCCCAGGGTCTTTCCCAGGAAGGAGTGCTTCCAGCGATGCCATTAAGAGCTCCCAACATGGGAGCCTTCCACGTCTGTGCGGAGGATGCTGCATCCTCAGGCCCCTGGAGCTCCTCTCCCTGTATCCCGCTGGGAACCATGGGTACCATTTTCTGCCCGTCAAAGCTGGTGTGAGCAGGGAGCCAGGGGCGGGCAGGTGGGTGGGCAGGAAGGACCCGAGGTGGGCAGGATACGAAGAGAGTTATCAGGAAATGCTCCCTTGCCTCGCTGCCAGGGAGAATCGCAGGGCCCACTCAAGGGAAGCGCCTGGCAGGCAGGACCTGTGTTTACCCTTTACGCAGCAACCCCCGGCTCGGCCGCCGGCGCAGCCTCCATTAGCCATGGCACGTTATCGGGGGCAGGCAGCCCCGGGCGCTCAGATGGAGCCGGGGCAGAGAGCGCTCGCTGCTCGGCCAGATGTAGCCGGCGGCATTAGAGGGCTCATTAGTCACCAGGATCTGGGCAAGCTTAAAACGCTCCCGCTTGCACTTTTGCCGGCAGGCGGATGTTTTCCTCGAGGCTGCTGCCGTTTCCTGATGCGTTTCAGGGTGGGGGTCTCTGTAAAAAGCTTTGGGATGTGACTCAGGCATTGGGAGAACCTCCACAGCCTCAGCTCAGCCAAACCGCTCATCCTGACCCCCTCAGTGCATCCGGATAAATCACCCAGCCCTGAAGACCGTCTCATCCCAAATATGTCCTTGTCCCAAAA
>NW_010249918.1:2168-3140 GCF_000690775.1 Eurypyga helias
CACCTGGGGGGGCCCAGCCACCACCCACAGCCGGGCGGGATACTGGACCCTCTCCTGTCCATCCCGCTGCCAAAGCCCAGGGGCTGCATTAACCCTGAACCCCCGTGGGACAAGGCGTGACAGGGGATGCCGCTGTGCTGGGGGCTGGCACCCAGAAGGGCAAAGCCCAAGGCAGCGCTGCTGCGAGGTTTGCTGTGACCCCGAGGGTCCTCAGCCGGGGCCGGCTGGGAAAATCCTGCTCGGAAAAGCGTGGGGCCAGATTCGACCGTGGTGCTGGAGCTGAAGGCACCTGGTGCTCCCCGATGCAGAAGCCATCCTGCAGCACCCTTCGGCGCACACGTGCCAAATGCGCGCGGCCGGGGGGTCCCAGGCTCCGGGGCTGGCACCCAAGGATGGCTGCAGAGGGTCGGCTTTTATTTCTCCAACAGATTTTCCATCTCAGGTGCCGCAAGCCCCGACTCATCCCTTCTATTGCCTCCAGGATGATGGGTTTGGCTCTTCCTCGGCAGGATTCGGTTCTTCCCATGCGGCTGAAGCCGGGTCTCAGCTTCCCAGGAAGCTCTGTCCCGGTTGCTCTGATGCATCTCGCAAATGGGACAGAGCTGGAAACGGCGTGGCCGAACGCTGCAGCAGCTGGTGATGCCCAGCTCAGCCGGCCACACGCTCCTGCCCCTGGCAGGCGCCCTGTCCCCTTGGTGTCCCCTGGATGTCCCAGTCCTGAGTGGGGAAGCGTTACGCTGTCCTTGCGCACGGCGCAGCCCCGTGAGCTCGATCCATCTGGGAGAGGAGATGGGAGCGGCTGCCCTGCCAACATTTGTCTGGGGATGAGCCGGGTGACGTCCTGCGGGGTACCTCGGTGACAACAAGACGACCAGACGAAGGAGGTGACAGATCCCACCTCATCCTGGGGATGGCAGCTGCTTGGCTGGCAGCAAGATGCCAAAGGCGATGCCTGGACGGCAGGAGCATCCC
>NW_010249918.1:3153-3366 GCF_000690775.1 Eurypyga helias
CCGTCCCCACAGCCCCCCCCGGCTCAATCCCGAATCCTCCGTGGCATGGGGATGCTGGCCCTGCCGTGCCACAACCTGGCACACCAAAATGCAGAGCCCTGGCTTACAGCACTGGGTCCCCCCCAGCGGTGGGGGGTGACCTCGGGGACAGGGACCCTCCTGGGCACACCGGGGCTGACCCCAGGCTTTGCCCCAGGAGCTGCCCTCCCCTCC
>NW_010249919.1:0-3600 GCF_000690775.1 Eurypyga helias
AAAGGATGAGGTACTGAATGCCTTCGTTGTCTAGGTGGTTATGAGCAAGGCCAGCTCCGAGAACTCTCAGGTCCCAGAGATGAGGAGGAATGTCTGGAGGAAGCAAGATGCACCCTCAGTGGAAGAGGATTGGCTCAGAGACTTACTTGAGCAAACCAGGCACACCTGCATCCAGTTTTGGGATCCCCAGCACAAGAAACACAGGGATCTGTTAGAGCAAGTTGAGAAGAGGGCCACAAAAATGATGAGAAGGTTGGAAGCGCTGTGTCCTGGTGGCAAAGAAGCCCAGCGCTGCCCAGGGCTGCACAAGGACAAGTGCTGCTGGTAGAGTAACGGAGATGATCCTTCCCCTCCTCAGCACTGGTAAGGCCACTGTTGGAGTACTATGCCCATTTCTGGGCTCCCCACCATAAGACAGGTGAAGCTACTTGACAAAGCCCAGTGAAGGGGCACAAAGATGACAATGAGACTGGAGCCTCACTCCTCTGAGGAACAGCTGAGTGAATTGGGACTGTTCAGCCTAGAGAAGAGTAGGCTTGGGGAAACTCATCAACGTGTATACCTGAAAGGAGGATGTGAAGGTGTATCTGAAGGGAGAGTGTAAAGAAAACAGACACAGGATCTTTTCACTGGTGCCCAGTGACAGACCCAGAGGCAGTGAGTTACAAACTGAAACATGGGAGGTCTTGTATGAACATCTGGAAACGCTCTGTTGCTGTGAGAACCTGAACAGGTTGCCCAGGGAGACTGCACAGTCTCCACCCTTGTAGACCTTCAAAGCCATCTTGACATGGTCCTGGGCAACTGGCCTGACGTTCCCACATTAAGGTCTTTTATCTCCCAGGAAAAAACTTTTCTGACAGTTATAACTTACCATTCCTCCCCACAGCCCACCATGACAGTGACTGTCCAGTTCTATCCTGTCTCCCTTTTGATTAATTTCAAAACATACGAAAAGAAGTTCTTCTATTACAAACTTCAGCATACAAATTTTCAAGACAACCGTAGGTAAAAAGACGCAATGGGTTTTCAAAGTCTGTTATAATAGCATTTTTTTCACACGTAACAGAACATTAACTTCATCTTCACCTAAGAAGAAAATACCATTGCTCTTGGCAGACAATGGTAGAGCAGTGGATATTGTCTACTTTGACATCAGTGAGGCTTTCGACACTTTCTCATGTAAGATCCTGAGAGAAAAGCTCCTAAGTACGGGCTGCATGAGCAGACAGTGCGCTGGACTGAGAACAGGCCTCTTAGAACAAGGTTTTTAAGTATCTTCAATGCCTTTGAATTGTTTGCCGTCATCATCGTGGTTGTGTTGGTCCTCCACATTTAAACAATCCAACTACGAACCGAGGTTAAGAAAGGGGCAGCTCAGACACACGAAAATACCAGACAGGAGAGCTGCTAATTATACTTTTTTTTAAAAAAGGATTTTTAGGATGCATACTAATTTAAACACTCTCAGTATTTTTGTCTGTAAAACTGTCAATTAAAAATGTTAGGTTCTTACTCTAATTTCTTCAACATAAACTTCCTCCAAAATCTACAGAAATGTTACAATAACAGCAAGGTACAGGTAACCAAGGTACAGTCAGACGCTGAATATTTCCAAATATATCACTGACTTCTATTGACTAGAAGCAAATATAAACCAACCGCTTTGGAGACACAATTAGGTTTTTTACCATCTTTAGTATTATATGCTGATGATATCAACTTCCTTTGCTCTTTAGCTATTGAAAGACCACGTAATCCTGACTAAAAACCTGACACAAATCAAATTTATTTCATTCAGTATACTGAACACTTTCATTTCCAACACCCTATTCACCTGAAAGAAAAAAGATGGAAAGAAGACTGTACACAGATACATATTATGGATGTTGTCTGGATGCTAAGGCTCCAAAATATTATAGAAATCCATTTATTAATTGCATATAGAGATGGATGCTGTTCTGCTGTGGACAAAAGGACAAAACAGCCACCTGGCTGTGGTCATGCCACTGGGCGAGCGCCACGTATTATCACAGAATACTAGTAAGTCATTGGGGGTTTTGCCCACCCCTTCCTTTCCTAGAATGTAGCTTTACCAACCTCTTCACCACCAACTTTTAGCATGGAAATTGTCAGCGTCTTCCTCAGGAGAAATGTTGTCTTCTGGGGATGACAGAAGAGAGACAAGGGAAAGATCACTCCAACTTGTATTTGGTTTGCGTGGCCAGGTTTTGGTACCAGGAAGGCTGCAGGGGTGGCTCCTGCGAGAACATGCCCGGAGCTTCCCCATGTCTGACAAAGCCAATGCCAGCTGGCTGCAAGACAGACCCACCGCTGGCCAAGGCTGAGCCCATCAGCAAGGGTGGTAGTGCCTCTGGGATAACACACTTCAGAAGGGGGGCTGGGAAGGAACTGAGAAGGGAAATTGAAGATGAGACAGAGAGAGAGAGGTGTGAGAGAACAAACTGCAGGCACCAAGGTCGGTGAAGAAGGAGGCGCTCCAGGCACCAAGCAGAGATTCTAACATCTTGGGCATCCATCTCTCCAGAAGGGCTGACACTTCCATGAAGACACAAAAGATGCTGCAGTCATTAATTAAAAACTGTTCACTACCCCTTTTTTCTCCATAGGTCTGACTGCGTATCACTTCCACTCTACTCTGAAGTATCACTTAGATTATACTCCGAACTAACAATGGTTAGTTCTTCATATGCTTTTCTGCAGTGACCACAACGACAGCAAACATGTCTCACAAATATTAATAATTTTCCCCCTCTCACAACAGACCTGTAAGTTTTTTCCACTTCAACAACTGATGGAATAGAAACAGATGATCCTAAGGACCCCCAAGCGCTTCATGTCTACTTTGAGAGGTGCAGACTTAATTTACAAGTGACAAAATACATAAATGACTGCGCTAATGCTAAAGCACCTTTAAAATCAGCAGCTGAAATTAACGTACTAGAGCTGGGGTGATTCTGATTTCAGTTCTTTTGGGTCTTGATAAATAAAATGTGTGTTAGTTACATACAATGTTAAAGGACAGACTGGCCTTTCCACATCAAGAAAATCCCATCTTTGCCTAACAAAACAAATGGCTGGGTATCTGTAATGGCCAAACCTGTAACAGAAGGATGTCAGAGATTTTGGCCTTTGTTGGTATCAACAAGATTCTTCAAAGATATGAAGAGCCTTGAAAGCTCCAGACCATAGGCTTTTCAACTCAGAAATAGCTGCATTTCCTCATGTCACATTCTACACTATTACTCTACTTTGAAAAGGTCTGATAATTACAAACTATTTCCAGTAGTGCTTTTAGGAAAATAAGGTCAAAAACTTACAAGTTGTACAAAGATAAATACTTCAAATCAATCCCTAGCCCACAGAGGAGAAAATATACCCTTGCAGTAGAGGCATACAATTTTCTGGGAATTACATTAGCAGTAAAATAGATCTACGTCCGAGCACTAATTCTTACAGCAACCAATTACATCAAGATGCTGGGTTTAGACATTGCTGAGGCACCAGAAATCCTCCAATTTTTCTCTACAAGATGAATTTATATATAACCGTAACTTAAATCTAAAAAAAAAAAAAAAA
>NW_010249920.1:0-19462 GCF_000690775.1 Eurypyga helias
AGTGATGCAACTGCTCACCACCCGCTACCCAGCCAGTCCCCGAGCAATGATTGCTGCCCCCCTCAGCCAACTCCTCATAGTTCATATACTGAGCATGACCACATGTGGCATGCAAAGTCCCTTTGGCCAGTTTGGGTCAGCTGACCTTGCTGGGCTCCCTCCCAGCACAGTGGACCTCCTTGCTGGCAGGGTGTGGGAAGCTGAGAAGTCCTTGACTTAGTATAAACACCAAAACAACCAGAACATCAGTGTCTTATCACATTATTGCCATGCTAAATCCAAACCACAGCACTGTAGCAGCTACTAGAGGAAAACTGACTTTATCCCAGCTGAAACCAGGACACATTCTTCTGTTAATTTATGGGGTTTTTTTGAGGAATGGCACCTTACATTTCAATGAATTCTTTTATAAAAAGGCTTTCTGAGGGGGCAAATGTAGTCTGTTGCGTTAGTGTGAGGGGTTGTGTCTCCATTTTTAACTGTTGTTGGCTGAAAAGTTCTTGTTACTACTGTCAGCTAATAGAGTTGCTTCTCTAGCTCAGCAGGTAGAGGCAGGTGCTGTCTAACTCCTCAGCCTATCTGACTGCATCATTACAGTCCATGCTGACTGTCTAATCTAGTTGTATAAAGGAATTAAGTTGCCCCACCACTGAGCTGCTGGTGCTGAACATCGGTGCCTGGTACTGCCTTGCAGTGGGCTTGTTCCTGAGATACAGCTCAGGCATTTGCTGTCTCTAGAGCATACTCAATGGGTATACTCGTTGCTTCTGCCAGCCCTTAGGTACTTTATCTTGGAAAATTGTGTGCTTTAGTATCTGTGAAAGAATGTTCCCTAGATTATTCTGTTTGCAGATGTATTTAGGAATCAAAACTCAACTGTTCTCAGTGGGGCTGCCCCTTAACAAATCAGGAAGGCAAAAACCCAGAGATTTTGTTGTCTATTCTCAGCTCTGAAGGGTCACTATGGTAGTTGAGAATCATCAAAGAACAGGGGTGTGCCTCACACACACACTTAGTTTTCTCACTGGGTATGTGTCCCCTACAGCCGCGCTGGGTGACAATGGTTCCCGTTCTCATCAGTCATGTGTTGTGGTGAACCTCCCACCCAGAACTGGTTTCTCTTTGCCAGGCTGTGAGAGTTTTAGCAGGACCTTTTGCTGAGACACCATAAAGAATTAATCTTGGCACACAGGAGGCTATGGATGTATCCCTTTCCGTTTGCTTTCAACTGCTCTTTGATTTCTTTTGGCACTCTAGGTGTTAAACAGTAGTGCCAATAGTTCCTTTCTTCTATTTTACCTTAATACAACTTTGAGTACAGAAGTGACATACCAGCAAGCTGATATGATGCTAGGGACTTACATACAAAAAACAGTATTGCAGTTTAGGCAAAAATGTATTATTAAAATCCTTCTTCCCAAGGTGAGGTAACATTGGTTTTTGGCACCACACCATGTCATACAAATTTAACAGTTGATTCGCTGCAGTATGTTTCTGTTCCAAACCAAGAAAAATTTCACAGGCAGAAATAGTGCTTTGTCTATGAGTAGGAAGGATGTCTAATGTGAAATGAAAGCAGTAAGACTTGTAAACAGCATCCTCAGCTATCTGGCTGTGCTGTAAAGCATTGAGGGTGGGAGAAGGGAATCCCTCCTAAACACAGAGTTCTTTTGCAGGGCTAGAGCCCCAGTCACCTCCAAAAGCACCAGTAAGGAAGACATCAACAGGACCAGCTCCACTGAGCTCCCGCGTCCAGCTGAAAGGGAATGAAGATGAACTTGATCCAACCTGTGCAGCTGCCACATTGAAACTTATTAGAGACAAACTGCCAAAGTTCCCACCTCCACATACCAGGTTATCTTTATTTTAATTCTTGTAGAAACCTCTTGCTCTTGATTATATTTATTACTCATGAAAACACAGAGAAAAATGCTCGTGAACTAGGCAAGGTGCTAAGGCTGTCTTGATTTCATTTCGAAGTTACAATCCTTTTACTGAAATGTATATTCACTGCTTAATATTGGGGATTTTGTTAGTGATTGCACCAGGCTCTTAAGGAATATCTTACTACTCACTTGAGTTGGGTTTTATTTGGTGTAAACGGCCTCTATGAAAACATAAAATGTTTCCTTCTCCTAATAAAAAAACCCAACCCCATTCATTGGGGTAATTTTTGGTTTGCAACTAAACAGAACATATCCTAAAGCTAAATTAGACAGTATTTTCAACTCTCTCTTGCTTACTAGTAACTTATGCTGTCAATTCTGCCGGGAGGCATTTTACTGATTCCAGAGATGTATTTGTTGTCAGTCCTATTCCAAACTTGCTGAAATTCCAGCCTTGTCTATCTGTGATTTGGGGATAAGACTGAGTAATCTGTGTATTAGCATAGTCCTGAAAAGACAGTTCTGCATTGGCCCCAAAAAAACAGCAAACTGGAATGTAACCTCAGAAAGGGGTTTACTTCATTAGAACTCCAGAGTTAGGAGTGTTCACATGTACATTCTGGCTTTTAACCTTAGAAAATGTAATGTTTCAGTAAGGTGATGAAGAGCATTTGAAGCTCTCCTAGTGAATACCCAAAGTCTCCATAGCAGTACTCCGGTTTTTGAGGACTAGGAAACTCAGTAGTGGTGTCGCACAATGAGTATTACAAGTCTGCAGGATGGAATTTTGTCTACAAAACAAGCCTTTGCAACCTGTGTGACTGCCAAGCAAACATGGCATGAGTTTACGGAAGCAAGGTCTTTCTAAAAACGGTTTGCCACTTCAGTAGATCTTTTAAAGTACAGCGTGTATGACCCACTACCGCCCCCGATAGATCTATAGGCTTCTACGCCTATAGTATAGTACTTCTTTTTTTTTAATGTAGCTTTAGCTGAATGTGCAGTTAAGCTTCATGATGCAGTGTGCTGTACTTTGTATGGGGTCATGGTCTGTATCTTTCTTTTTTAAGGAAAAAAAAAAAGAACTGTCCTGTAAAGGTAGCTGTAGTCCTACAGCTAGGAGGATAGTAGCTTTGGTATGAAAACCTAATGAAATGAAGAAATAATAGTTGTGATCATTGCTGTTCTGTATTGACTTTCCCCAATTTTCTCCAGTGACTCTGCAACTAATGAGCCAGCAGCCTTGGAAGAGCCTGACAGTAAGAGAAGAAAACTAGAAGAAGAGCGAGCTAAAGCTCCCCTCATGCCTTTTGGATTAGATCTTCACTACTGGGGACAGGATCAGCCAAACGCTGGGAAGATTCTCAAGTAATGCTCTTTTTCTTTTAAGACAAATTAAATAAATATATAGATTTACTTGTACTCAGAGGTCATGCAGTAGGGTGACTGCTATTTCTTTTGATAATTAATTTCTTCTTTCCCTTGTGCTGTAGGACCCATAAACAAAGTTAGAAATTCTACCTTAAAATGTTATTTGTTTTGAGAAGATGTGATGCTAATTAAAGATCCTTTGATGCTTCAAAGCACATTTTTTTTCCTGCTCTTTCATGTTTGTGTATTATTTGCAGTATGGCATCACTTACTCCAGTTTAAATTGGTACCTCATTATGCAAAGTACTATGCAACTGCATGATAGACGGTCCCTTTGCTGCGGACTTTGCAGTCTAAATAAATAGCACACAAGGTAGGAGAAAGACTGGGGAGGTGCCCAGGTTGTTTTTACTGACTTTACAGAATGGTGACTGAGGAAATTGATATGCTTGTTCAGTCACACAAGAAATAGGGGGCAGTTACTGGATTTGAATTTGGATCTCTCGCTTTCCATTCTTGTCTGGGAAAGTGTTGTGTTTCTTGGACGTGAAGCATTGCTGGCTTGGGGAGAGTTTAGCAGTGCTGTGGAGAAGACATGACAGATATACATCAGAACTTGTTTCTAGCAGTCAGTTTTTAAAACCCTTTTTAGAACTAGTACGAAGGTTGGGATGCAAAGTCCTCCCTCTAGGTATAAATTTCATTTAAGTCCACCAGAACGTTAATATCGGTGCGTACCATGCCTGGCTCAGAAAAGGCAAAGACCATTGAGTGGCTGGGTTGCAAATCAAACTCCTGTATTCTCAGCAGTATTATTTTACTTAGTTTTGTTATCAAAACACAGAAAAAACCCAACCCATTGATTGCAGTTTGAAGACAGTTTTTGCAACAAGAAATGAGAGGAAAGTGTTGCCCATATATCTGCTTGTATAAAACACTTAAGTATGTTTTAAATTATTGAAAGTCAGTGAAATTTTGTATGTAACAAAATTGTGCTTTTGTACGTAACAAAATTGTGTTTGTGCTTTAACACAGTCACTCCAAGCTTGGTATTCTGTCTGGTGTGGTGTACACTCTTCAACGCCTATAAAATGGTTAAGATTTTCAGCAGGGCTTTAAGAAGCATTTGTCTGTGATAATGCCAAAAAGCTAGTAAGGCTTTATTTTACATTGCAAATGAGTTATTCAAGTCATAAGTGAAATCAGAGGCATATTTCACTACCTGTCTGCCTTCTGCTGTACTGTTTTATTTTTATGCTTTCTAATAAAATAGAGGGCACACTTCTGAACCTCATAGTCTATAACTACAGATATGCCAATCTAACTGAAGATAATTTAAGTAACTGCACACACAATACCATTGACCCCTGGGTATAAAACATATTTATTGAAAAATTAAGGTAGGCATTGGCCAACTCCTTTAACTTTTCTGTATGCACACATGCTGCCTCTGTAAGATGCTTAGGGAAAAAAGCAAACCCAAAAACCAGACAACACATCTGGAATGTGTATGGAATTGGAACTGTTAAAATCTGAAGTCGAAAAGTCTTTCCCCTTCACCTATTTAACACTACACTTAATTACGATATTTACAATAAATTGAGATTTTGATAGAATGTAGCTACCAGAAAGACGATTTTCTACAGAAGTGCTGTTTAGCTGGTAAATGGTGAACTGTCACCTTGTCTAGAAGGTGACTAACTGTGGGCTTTACAGAAAGGTTGGGCTGAACCATTTTCCCTACTTCTGCCTTCACTCATACAACTCATTAAGCTAGTTTTAAAAACTCTTGAAATTAGTTTATAAAGCTGTTGTAGTACTTTTTTGGGGGGGAGGTTAGGGGGTAGGAGTGTATACTGCAGTGTTGTACTGTGTAGAGACTGCTGTGCCAGCTTAACCAGCTAGTTTGGATAGCATGGGCCTTCCAAACTCACCTGCCCTCCTCCTTGACTTAAATTACCTTACTCTTAGGATCAGAATAAATTAGCTGGTGCAGCACTTCTTATGACTGTGACTAGGATATTTGACTTAGCTCATTTAGTGCTTGCCTCAGGATGTCTGTATGCAGCTTACTGGTTTTAGCATTTATATTTATTCAAGTTTTTGATAAGCTTCCCATCATTGTAGGAATGAAGTTGATATAAATTTGTTGAACATTTCTCCAGGAGCTGGACTTTCCTTTAGATTTCAGTTAACCATTACCTGTCTTGTCTTCTTCCTAATGCATAGCTATGTAATTTCCATTAAAGCCTCTGTTATTTGTCTAGATCAGTAACACTGTATGAGTGTGAGTGGGGTGTTGAACTTCCAGATGATTATCTGTCCCCCTTCTGATCCCTCCTACAAAAAGGTTTTACTTGTCACGCGCACCAGTTTTTCAAAGATTTCATAATCTGCCTTTTTAAAATGTTGCTTAAATTCAATAGCAGGAAATTAGGAAACTTTGGGAGTTAGCACTGCTTTGTTCTTTTCTCACCTGCTTGTAACTTGTGCTGGGAGAAAGTAAGGTATCTGCTTGTAGTAAACAATAATGTTTATGAATATCTCTGTAGGAATCAGGCTATTTTAAGTCCAGTTCCCAAATACTGATCAATTTTCTATGGAGTAAAACACTATTTTAATTTCCTTGAGATGTGTTGGATGCAGATTTGGGAGGCAGGAGGGGAGTGTGGAAAAAAATATTAAATAGAACTTTTTCCTAATTGAACAGTTTGGCATGCGTAACTGTTAAATGCTTCTTCATTCTCTTGTAACTGTAATTTGATAATTTAGAGGGGGAGGGGAGTTCAGACACTTGAATTTTACTACGAGATTCTGTAAGACTACCTTGCATGTAGAAATCCTGTATAGTGTCTCTTTAGGAATGCTTTCCCCTTCTTGTGTCTGTAAGGTTAGTAACACACAGCTAGGAGTCAGCCTTGTTTTCAGGACTGCATTAAAACTAAGCAAATAAGAAATATATTTCATTCTTTTATTTAGTCTCTGTTGTACAATCCTGCCACGTAATTTCTGAAGCTAAATTACTGTACCATCCAAACGTTTGCCTGGAGTCCTATTGGTATATTATAAAGGTTCTTGGAGTTTTTTGTTTAGGATATAGTTGCAGAATTGTGCAGTTGAAAACTTTTTTTTTTTTTTAATCATAAATTGTGGAACCATATTACTGTGTTTGATGTTGAACTAACCCCACTATAGCTCTTCTGCCTTTATC
The DNA here is from genome assembly GCF_000690775.1 of Eurypyga helias. Classification (NCBI taxonomy): domain Eukaryota; kingdom Metazoa; phylum Chordata; class Aves; order Eurypygiformes; family Eurypygidae; genus Eurypyga; species Eurypyga helias. The sequence goes on from NW_010249920.1 coordinate 6,469, forward strand.
CCCTGACTTACCAGAAGAACATTATTTGTACTTTATGGCAGGTTAGAATTTTTCTGGCACTAGTCAAGTATATTCGATGGAGATTTTACTTGTTGAACTTTTTTTTATGATTTGGCACATCATAGAATAGCTCAAAATTGCTTAACCCCTTTTTTAACCTAGTTCTAACCTCTTTGCATGGTTTTAAATGGTCAACTATTGCAGTCAAACCAGCAGCTGTAGATGATGTCCATTGCTAAGGGCAGATAATTTCCTCCCCTTTTTTTTTTTACCTGGTCATTTGCTGAAAACTTGCTTAGATAAAATTCTTCTAAACTCTTCAGGCCCACTGAAGTAATTCTGTAAGTATTGGCATATGTTCTTCGCTGAACTGAGGTCACTCTGATTAGTGAAGCCAGTGTTCCTGTATCTGTGGCTTGGCAGTCTACAGAAGACAATGTCTTGGAACGACACCCGAAGTTATTAATGAGTGAGAGGAATTGGATATGGATAGAGAAAATCCTCTCAAATCAGTCTGGGACTGTAAAGAGTCCTTTATGAATTTTAAGTCCTTATCAAGGCATCTGTAATCTAGATATTTCCATTTCACTTGTAATAAACAGCTGACATGCAGGCTAGAATTTTTTTGTTTAGTTTAGCTGTATTTTTTTCTGTTTAGTTTCATATTTTCTTAAATTTGGGATGTAATTGTTGTTGTTTGAACTCAAATGTCTTAAAGCCAGGTATCTAAGTTTAAGATGGTCAACCTTATTTCTTTTCATGATTAGGAGAAAGAAACATGTACCATCAGAGGGACAGTCATAGCATCCTAAGGTTAGCATCTAAAATGAGTCAGGTAATTACTCTCTGGGGTTGCCTGTTTCTCATTGTAGACTATTGGCAGCCTAGGGCAGCTAAAAGGAAATTATATGAATACTACTGAGAAAATTTGCAAATACTACACCACTCAAGGGTCCTTGCTCCCCTTCTCTCCCACTCTCCATGTCCACTATGGTACTAATCTTCTTTTCAGCAGATTAACAAAGAGTGTATTCGCTTATGTGTGTCTGTAAATACAGGTAGGATCTCTAATTTTCAAATAGATTTTCAATGGATTAGCTTAATTTCCTAGAGGAACATCCCATAAGTTTCTCAGACTTATGGACACTGTATAGGAGAACCTACAAGAAAGAATCTCTGTAAGGCTCAGCTAATCGTTCACTCTCTTTCTTGGTCCAATTATATTGCAACATCCTCTGGATTTCAGCATCTGCTTTTGTGCTGCTACAGGCATACAGCTACCAGGAATAAGAGCAGACAAGTTAAGCTTGAACTGTTTCCTCCCTGATCTCTCTTCTGTGTTTAGTCATAGAAGTATTTTGTTATGAAGAATGTTAACTACAGAATTACAAAACTATTCACTGAAGCTGGGTATCGGATAACTGACTCAATGCCAGCTCACGAACTAGAGCTAGTACGTGTAATACATTAGCAGGTTAAATGAGAAATCAATGCTAGGCAGGATTTGGTAATATTTTAAAAATATCTTCATAATATAGAAGTCATAAGAAAAATGGTAGATTCCTGTCTTCTTTCTAATTCACTAGTAAAGCTTCCCTTTCTTTTCCATCTGAGTTTACCATGGGATAATACTGGCATCTTTATGTGGTTTCTTATGACTTTGTGAATGATTTTCATTCATTTTTTTTCCCAGATTTGCTTCTGAGCATCGATTTTGGGCACCCAGTGAAGTAGAAGAAGAAGTGGAAAATAAAGAAATAACCGAAATGTTAAAAACTAGATATATAACATTTGCTGGCAAGTTTGAACCAGTGAAGCATAAGTGTCGAGCACCAATGCCTGATGGAAGCCTGTGTGAAAGACAAGACCGGATTAAGGTGGGTGCCAAGTAACATGACTTCCAGGATATGTGCTCTGTAGAGAAGATCTCATTAAAACATGTCCATAAAAGGTTTTTTGACATTGTAAACAAATCTTAAGGCAGTGAAAGAAAATGGTATCTGGTGAAGTTTGCTGTTGCTATCTGCTTCATGTGAAGACCATCCTTTCTCTAAGGAATCTGTAAACATTTAAAGAACTCTCCAATACTTTTGGCTTTCATCATAGGTATTTATATTATATTTTATACTGTGATGTTTGAGTACCTGACAGTGAAGCAGAGACAGTTAGTTGTTTACTGAAAAGTTTTCCTCATTTAGAGGCGTAATTGATATTAACTGCTTTTAGAAATATAGGTGTTTGAGGGACAAAGAGATTTCATTTACATATTAGGTTTTATGAAAGCTAAATCCTACACAGCCTCCGATTATGAGCCCTATCAAGCAGAAATAAATTGCTTGAATACTTTGTTGTAATATCCCTGTTCTTCCTGTATTACGTGAGGCTGAATGTTCTGAATGCATAAAATACTTTTAAATTCGATTGTTACAGGATAGGGCTACAGCATAAACAACAAAATACAATACAGCATTGGTGTCCTAGTTCCAGACTTGACGGGATGTGCTACTTGGCCTCTTGAAGTTGGATATTGATATCATGGGACCCTGATGCTTCATAAGGGGGACTGGGGATAGAGTGTAGAGTTTTGTCACCTGATTCAAGTGTCTGGCTTTAAGCTATGTTGAAGAACACATAAGCATTCTCTTTTTGTTCAGAAATTTGGAGATTTTTTCCTTTTCTTTCTGAAGTGCCCCTTCCACGGAAAGATAATTCCTCGGGATGACTCTGGGATTCCCATTAATGCAGAGGACAGAGCCAGAGAAGAAAAGATGCGGTTTGAGAAGCAGGCGGCTCAGCCAGGTTTGTGTCTGCATGGCATCGTGAAAAAAAATTCGACAGAGGTGGGAGAGAAGCTTTAAATGCAAGTGTAATATCTTGATTGTGTATGTGTTTGTGTATATATTGTATGCAATATTTACCATATCTACAGTATATTTCAAATCCATGTAATAATTGTCTATATTGTATTGACATTGTATCTATATGTTGTTTAGATTGTGTCTACAATACGTTGTATATATTGCGTCTCTCTTTAGGTACAGTGTAGATACAAGTTGGACAACAATCTTGGTATACAGTTGGACAGTGGTGAGACAGGCTGTATGGAGGAAGAGGGATGATTCTTTTGTTCCTAAAGGCACAGGTTGAGACCCACGCAACTGGATCATATTTCTGCTTTGCTCTTAACCCCATTCTCATTTAAATTCCTGTTGGTTTTAATTTGCAGATCATTTGCAGTGATTCTGGCTTCTGTGATAAATATGGATGCAGGTGTACATAGGATAAAGTTAACGTTGCATTTGTTCTTTATTTCCAGTGGTTATCATAACGTTCCCTAGCACACCTCAAACAGATGAATTACAGCCTTTATCTTAAGGAACATGTTTATTGAAGATAATTAAACTTATTTCCTGGGAAATGCTTGACAGTAACTCTTCCCATGCTTCTGAAAAGAAGTCATCTAATCTTGCTGGTCCCTAACAGTTATGATTTACATAATGTAATGATAATATTATTAGGCTCACTGTGTTACCACGGGTATTGGCAGAATGGGGTTTTTGTCACAATGCAGAAACTTTTTTTTCCCTATATCTATTCATATATATCATAGTCTATATTTCCTGTATCTACTCATTTACTACTCATGGTTTAGAAGGAGAATTCTGAATCTTGCTGTGCTGTGCACCTGTGCAGCGTCACTAGAAAATAATCCGAAGTAGGGAAGCCCTCACCTTGGGCTTTACTTTAGTGGCATTGTAACTAGTCTGGATGTTCTCACAGGTGTGATGTTTGTGAGGGAGCAAGCAGACCCTGGCTGTTTTATTGTTTACTGTGCAACACAACAAAACTAATGGCCTTCTTCTTGCATCCTGGTTGCTGCTTTCGGGTGTGGAATAGTCTGGAGGGAAGACCCATCCTTCCCCAAGACTATTTGGGATTTTTTAGCCAGGATAAAGCTCTGGGCTGCTAGGTAAGGAATGCAGGCAATGAGGAAGGCAGAAAGCAGTGAACACACAGGCAGGACAGCTTCCAAGGGGAATAAGACACTTTTTTTGCAACATTACAACTAAGGCTCATTAGTGATGGACAGAGGTAGATTTTCACAGAGCCAGGGGGACTGCAACCTGGAAGTTGATGGACTGCAAAGGAAGATGGGAGAGAGGGACCTATCCAACAAAGACATAATGTATAATTGGAGGGGACAGGTTTGTTTTCAAAGCTCTTACTTAATCTGCCTTCTTCTAGTGGTCTTGGTTTTCTCTGTTTTGAGGTATTAAATGTGAGTAGTCTGCATTCTAATTGAACTCACCCATAAGCTTTATCATTTTGATGTCTTGTATAATTCCTTTAAGGAGTTAGTTCTCTCTTAAACTCTGACTCAGGATTTCACCAGTTTCAGAATCATGTATACTAATGAGGCTACTAAACCTTCCATGAAACCCCTTCAGAGCGTAAAGACCAGTTGTTGATCTGTTACCCAAAAAGGTCTGTGTCTAGTGAATGTGCATTTAAACATACACCTGATACACCCAGTTTCTTTTAATACATATGTGGCCATCTTTGAGTGACTGTGCTTGGCAATTACCAGCACAACGTGAAGGCAGCAGAGGAAAGTTCCCGACTTAGTTACGACAAACTAAAACTAGCAAATTAAACTAATAGGTGTTCTTGAGGGACTAGTTTCAAACTAGAAACTAATACTCTGGTGTAAAAATCACTTGCACTGAAAAATATTGATTTTTTTTTTTTCCCCCTGTGAAATTGCCATTGCTTGAGGCTAGACATAATATTTATTTTTACTACAGTGTCAGCTCGGTGGTGTTAGAGGCTTCTCACCTCTGGCCCACAAGGATGTGTATGTTAGTCCCAAACCAGTGTTGACACTGCTGTGTTGCATTATTGAGTGCTGTTGTTAAGCTGAGATGTCATACAAAGGTCCATCCCATCTGTCTGGGGAGATACTGAACGAGCTATGGCACTTAATTTATTGGACAAAACCTTACAGGTTTCTAAAGCCATATGTATACCAGATGTCACTAACTACTTTTGTCCGCTGCTTTTTGTTGCTTTATTTTTTTCTGTGCTTGATCATTTTTAGATTCGTTTTATAATATTTTCATCGAGCTTTTAAAATGGTCTGTAGTTTATTTTGGGCTTGTGGTTTGGGGCAGGGATAGAGATTTGGTTGGTTTGCATTGGGGTTTGTTTGGTTAGTTTTTTGTTTTTTACAAAGGACTTGAAGCAATTCTGAGAAGTGCTGCTATGGAAAATAGACAGGTAGGGACCCACTCTATACAGTGTGTGCCTTGGTCTTACAATCAACATCGCTTGCTAATGATGACAGTTTGAAAAATGATAAACTTTAAATTAAACTGAATTTGGGAATCAGTTGCATTGTTAAATTGCACCAAAATTCTTCCTACATCTCTTTTCTGCTGGGTGGTAGGTTTATTTTCATCCTCATGTGGTTGAAGGGGAAAATATTTACGTAAAAGTGGTAGAGTTTGTGTGATAATTACTATGTTTTGACAACAGTATCATTGTTATTGTAGAGCACTTTTCAATTCACTATAAAATTTTAAACTCTAGCTAATGTCCACAAAATGGTGCTTTGGGGTCTTTGGTCCTGAAACAATGAATCAGGTGGGATTACACTGACCTGCTAATCTGCAGTGTTCATCCTTTTCCAATAGTTCGCACACAGGAGCAAATTAAGTGCCTATTTTTTGTGTCAACCCTGAAGAGTATCTGGTTTTTCAGCCCTTAGTGACTTGTTAACAAACAGGTATCAGGACAGGCTGGTGAAGGCAAGCCGCTGGCCAGTCAGATGTGAAATAGCATCTCTTTACTAACTACAGTATTGATTCCCGCCTACCCTTGCAAACTGTGTAATTTTCTTTTCCCTGCTGCTAAACTCAGTAACAATGTATGAAGAGCTTTAGGGGCCCATCAGTGCTCAAAAAGGCTGCTCTTCCCTGGCATTCTATTGATTTTTCTCAAAGGCTTTTAAATTGCTCCTTCATTTTACTCAAATGCTCATTTCATCTCTACTGGATGCCGGCATTTTTTCGTTGTGTTTAAACCATTGCTCCATTCACTGGGTTCCTAAACTGTGACGCCTTCTTATTACTGGGAGATAAACTGTTTAGACACTTTTCCTTAATCTTGGATTAATCGTTCCTGTATCTGAATTGTGCTGTTCTGTATTCCTTCACCTCAAAAAAAAAAAAAAAACCATCTGTGAAGGCTTATGGTCTATCAAGTATATGTATTCTATTTTCTCTATACTTCTGCAGCTCAGTTCTTGCACAGCTTCGTTTTCCTCATGCTTTTTGGTGTGGTGGATTTTAATCAGTCCTTGCTTTCATGTATCAGAGTAGGTTAGATCTAACCTTGCCTTGGAAAATTGCTCTGGTACTCCTAAACGCTGTGTTCGTAAGTGAGGACGTCGCCTCTGACCTTCCTGAAATGTTGTAACCAACATTTGTCACGCTCAGTGACCATCTTGGTATATGAGCGAAATTGTACAGATGTTTAGGACTGTTTGTTTTTCTGTATCTACATGGTTGTTAAATAAGAGTAGCAGACATTTGGTGTTACAGTTTCTGCAGGCAAGAAAGGCTGACTGATGTATGGGAAACTATAGGGCAAGCGACTGGTAGTTACTGGTTGTTAAAATACAGAATTCTGACATTTATGCTGAGTCTTGACTGTTACTCTTTGGGGTGGTACTTGATACGTTTTTCCAACCCATACGCTCAAAACCTTTACAATGCAATGCCATTTGTCTAAATTTCCGCTTGAAGTTATCCATCTTCTACTCACATTTTTACTTTCTACTTCATATTATGATAACGTGTAGTGACAGGACAAGGGGTAACAGGTTTAAACTGAAAGTGGGGAGGTTTAGATTAGATCTCAGGAATAAGTTCTTCCCGGAGAGGGTGGTGAGGCCCTGGAACAGGTTGCCCAGAGAAGCTGTGGATGCCCCATCCCTGGATGTCTTCAAGGCCAGGCTGGATGAGGCTTTGAGCAACCTGGTCTAGTGGAAGGTGTCCCTGCCTATGGCAGGGGGGTTGGAACTGGATGGTCTTTAAGGTCCCTTCCAACCCAAACCTTTCTGTGATTCTATGATAACTTGATCTGATATGCAAGAGTCTGCGCTAAAGGTGAAAGACCACTTGTTTATGCTTTTTCCTGCCTTGACATCTATGATCAGAATCCGTTTACAATGTATGGTTGGATTTGATAAAACCAGTGTAAAGCAAGGTTTTTTTATCAGATAAATTAATTCTGGTGCTATTGTCAAGATAAAAAAACTTGATTTAGATAATTAAACTGAGGAATAGTGGCATACTTAAAAATTAATATCTTTTTCACATTCAAAATTTAGCTCATGGCAACAGGGTCCTGTTGCCTTATTCAAGAATGCTCTTTAGGTGTCAGACACCAGTTGTGTGTTTTGAAGCAAATATGATTCTTTGATGCAGAAGAGTTACAATGCTGTCGCCCCCATTTTTTTCAGAAGTTGACATATTCCATTTTATAGGTTTATTTTTAAGCTTACTCTGAATTTATTTGTGGAGATAAGTTCCTCAGCTATATTATTGGCATTCTGTTCGATTTCTAAATAATAATCACTGTGTTTGTCACCTTTCCTACATGGAATAGTTTCTTTGAAATTTTGCTGCTGGGAAAATGTTAGTCTTCCTACAGAACAGTTTTATCTACAGCTGCTAATAATAGAACCTAATCCCAGACTGGCAGGGCTTTTTCACCAAGATCTGTTGTTTTGGCTAACTGCTTTAGCCTCCCCTTCCTTTGTGTATGCAACTTACCACACGGTCACTCTGCCCTCGCCTAGTGGTGACAAGAGCCTGTACTTCAGGAGACTGCAAATTCTGCCTGGGTTTGGAGTTTCAAAGTGCATGCTTTTCCTTTCAGAGTGGCGAGATCCAGAATTCATGAGAGAAGTTGAAGCAGCTACAGGAATTGATCTTGGTTCCTCTAAAAATAGTGGAAAAGGAGGCAAAAAGAAAGGGACGAAGAAAAAATATCCGCATCTGACAGACCTGAAACAGCAGGCTAATACGTCTCGTTCCCGGCTTGAGAAGAAAGTCTTCAATAAGTAAGATGCTTACATTCACTAAAGCCTATTAAATTGCTTTCCCTTTGTTTCAACAGTTCTTTCTGTTTCTACATTAACATGCACTAACTAAACAACTTTCTTTGCTAACTGCAGAGCAGGAAATCCTTCCATATCTCTGGGGGGTGGAGAGTAGCAGGTGCTGATGACCAGTGTTATTTCTTTGAGAATAACTTTCAGCTAATTTACAGAATTTCCCTATTTTTTTTTCATCCTTCTGATTTTTTTTTTTTTTTTACTCCTTCAATTGCTGTAGTGGCTTGTCTAGATGATCATTTGTTAATCAGATGGATGATACTTCATGTGTGCAAGTAGCACTAGATCTGGAAGGAAGATGACATGTTCAGCTTACAGCATCAGACACACCGTAGTAGTGTAGATGGAGTGAAAATGGAGCTTTTCCTTTTAAAGGCCTAAGATGGGCTGCCCTGAGCAAAATTTCAATTAGTAAAAGGATCTGTCAAAACCCCTTGGCTTTGGGCATGTAGCGATGTCTTGGCGGTTGCCCTCAAGCCTCTGGTGTATGCTCAGAGACCCTCCCAAACTTTTGACTGCTACCCGGGCTTTCTGTGTATTTTCTCTCACTCTTGGGTATACTGAACTGCTGGCTGGGCCTGAGGCAGTGCCTTCCGATCCAGTATGTGCACACAGTGATCCCCTCCTGTGCATTGCTCAGTGACACGCTGCCATTGCATTTTTCTCCTCCTTTAGTGAGAATGCATTCAGTTGGTTAAAGAAAGTTTTTGGACCCCTGTGTTGTCACAGTCCTTGGTCACTTAACCCCTGCTGTCTGTTGTAAATATTAAGGAGTGGAACCTGCTGCAGGTCTCTCTTCAGTGTGTTTGGAGATGATTGTTTCTTGTACCAGAGACCAATGTACACAGTATTCTTCCCACAATGGTGCTGTTTCTGTACATCTCCCAGCACATGTGCAAACAGTAGCTCTTGGCCTACATTTAGTTCGAGAAGAAACTGTTTGGATGGCATTTAGACACTTGGAACAAAGGTGTGTCCACAACTTATGTAGGCATACATGAGTTAACTTCAAAGCAGGCACACGAGTTCAGGTGGAAGTGGGAGCCTACCAACCGACCAAGCTGAAGGAGTTTTAGAACATACAGCAGCTCCATGTGTCCATTCTGTTATGCCATTTCTGATATCTAGTCTTGGTTAGATGTGGCTGCAACATAAATTTGCCTGAGCATGTTCTGGTCTTTATCAAATCGAAGCAGCTGCAGCTATTTAAAGAGTTTCACATCTCAAAAATGAAGTTGTCAAAGGAAAGAGAAAAAAGGAAAAAGCTTTCAAATCAAAAAGCCAAAATAATTATTATAAAATCATCAGTGCTGGTTTAATGTACTGGATGAGTTGAACAGTATCCAAGGCACATTTGTTTAAACTCTTTTCTCTTTTCCGATGTAATGTTATAACAATAACATCTGCATTGCTTTTAGTTACAGAAATAGCACATTTTCTGTGAAATTCTCATGTTACCTGGTCTTAGTTAGAAGTTGAAGACATACGGTTCCCTTGATCAGCATTTCATATCAGCTTTAACAAAATAAATGTTAAAAGCTGTTATTGGTTTACTATGCTTTGTACTAATGATTTTGAGTGCGTGTTACGGCCAGGCATAGTGAATCAAACCTGTCATGTTTTAATAGGTTTCATGCTTTGCAGCACTAAACAAGATGATAACCTTGGCTCCTTGTAACAACCCCAAATTACTTGAAATGTATAGGTGATAAACCCAGGCTCGAGTCTGCCAATAAAGTTAAGTGAAATTGCACACAGATCATCAAAGTGGGATCTCATTTCATTTACAGTATCGCACAATCCAGTGGTGCTAATGTAAAACCTACATGACATGAAAGTGTCAAGGCCACTCTGCGCTGCTAAAGGCTCACTTTTCTCCTACCAATTAGGCAATATTTGAAGTGCAACACCCTGACCACATTTTCCTTACTCTGATAACTTTATTGGCAGAATTTTGTTAAAAGTATACCTCTTCCAAGGTGTTTTTTCAGAATGTTGGTTTTCATTACAGTTGCTGCTGAGAAAATCTTTAATCCCACCATTTAGAAGCGTTATTAAGAAGTATCCTCTGTTTTCAGATGTTTCAAAATGGCTTTTGAAATGAAGCCGTTACAGAGGGCAGTTGGCTATAACAGAAGTCAGCTTGCCTCTCAGAGATAATACAGGAGCAGAGCTGGAATAGTATGTAGGGCCTGATCCTGAAAAAGGCTGGTGCACACTACCAGGTGTGCAAATTTCATAAGGGTTTCTGAGGTTAGTGTTTTTTAGATCCTGTTAGATACTTTATTTTTTCCCCCCCCAAGAGGAATTAGGTACTTTTGAAAATCAGACTTGGTATGTGCAACTATCGGAAATAATGCTGGGGGGCGGAATGCACAGCCATTGAACTGAAAGACTTAATTTGTTTACTCCTGTTAATAAAATCATTGCTGAATTAAACTATTTGTATTGCTGCAGCTAATTTAGTTAACAAGACAAATTTGTTCAGCCTCATCAGTGCAGCGTTCAGAAGCCTGGTAGTGATTAATCATAGTTCATTTTTTCCCCCTCAACATTCATAAACATTCTCTGAGATTGTGTAGAATCAACCTAACTGGTTTTATTATTTTTTTGTTTCAGAGAGGCTGTGAAACGGGTGGTGAAAGCAATGAACCGGGTGGACCAAAGAAAGCACGAGAAGTTTGCCAACCAGTTTAACTATGCACTGAATTAGACTGTAATAAAATGAAGGGCAGAGAAGATTAGCAAGAGTGCAACTGCCCAAAACCTTTATCACAGACCTTTATGTTTACACTGAAATAGTGTGCGAGGTGCATTTTTACTGGGTGACTTTACAAATTGTTTTCAACTTTAACTTATTTGATAATGAACATTAATTTTGGCAAAGGTTTGGTGGCATAGAATGGAATGCATTAGTCAAGTTGATAATTATTTGAAATGTACATGAAATAGAGCCTGTTTTATTACTTGTATATACTCAGGGTAAAATGTTCAGGTTTGGGGTGGTTTTTTACCTTCCTAAGGGACACATGTAATTTAAACCTCCTTTGCCAACATGTATGTTGTAATTTGCCTCCACTTTCATGCCTTCAGAAAAAAAAAGATGTTTTGGAGACAATTAGATTTTTACCAGAGATGGCAACACGGAGTATTTGCTCAGCCTGGTATTCTAGAAAGCGTATCACATCAAGCAACACAGTGGCTTCTATGGTACCTCTAAAGAGCTCTTATGTACACACTAAAAAAAAAAAAAATCCAAATCAACTGATGCCTGCAGATAATGGAGGAGAGTGCTTTCAGCACACTGCCATCCAGGAACTGATTCAAACTTGGTAGCTGTGGTGCTGGTGAAGAAGCTGAAATGACAAAGGTCATCCTGGTCTGTTTCCTGTCTTCCCAAGATGGTATCCCAGTATTTCTCAGAACTATATCTGGAAAGCATGCTGTGAAAGTTTGTAGAGCTATTCAGAATGTGCTACAGTTTAACTGATGCCAAAAAGCTCCAACACAAAGTGAAAGTACAAGATCTTAAAAATTGTGCAAGTGGCATACTGTACTAGTGAACTGCTGGGCTTGAATCAGTTAGTTGCATTAGTCTCAGGCCTGAGAGTGCATCTGGAGATCCAGATGTAAACACAAGCATCTGGACTCTTCTAGCTCCAGAGAGTTCACATCCATACTGAGATCAAGCATCTGGATCCAGTGTGGTTTGCTGTCATTGGCTGAGTGTTTAACCAAATCTCCTAAACCTGCTTTGCTGTGTCTAGCCACATCTTAAGCAGAAGGAACCATTCACTATTTGTGCTCTTGCAAGGTTTCATACAACTTTATAGGTAAAGGAAATCCGGAGTATCAAGGAGGATGTTGTGTTTGAAAAATCAATTTCAAAGTGAACTGCAGAAGTCTTCAGTAAAAAATACAGAATACAAATCAGAATGGATTCTCTACAGCACTGGCTTGGTAACTCACCTGTTGCAGCTGTTTTCACTTGCATCAGGAGACTAGAAGAATTAAAAAAAGAGAGTATTTAAACTCCTCAGTTTAGCTTCCAGTCATCTCAGACAAAAGCTAATTTACAGTTTTGCCAAAATACCATGGACTTGCACAAATAGTGCTTAGAAAGCAATTAATGCTGAATCTTGATAGCTTATCTTGCAAGAGCTCCGCAGTTTGAAAGATGTTTTCCTCTTCAACACAGGTATTTAGATGTACTTCTAATCTACCAGAAATAACATAATAGACAGAATTTCAAAATGTATCTACTGCACTGGAAAGCAAAGGCACTTCTGCTATCAGTCTGCCTAACTTGGCAGTGAAAGCTCCAGGTGAAAATGTAGACAAGGACAAACCAAGTTCATCACCAAGTCAGTTGAATCAACTGCTAAACTGATTCTATTTCTTATTAAGGATAAAGATACAAAAAATGGAGAGGGGAAAAAACCAAACAAACACAAACCAAAACCACAAGAAAACCCCATACATTCTGAATGTAATATAAAGCATTGGATGCTGGGATCCCAGAATAATTTAAGTGAAACTTATTTGGAGATGAACATTCAAAAAAGAGCCACAAAGGTCATTGTGCCACTATTCTTGAGCCTTCACAGGATGAAGATGTTAATTTATAAGACATGGTTTCTCTCCTCCCTGTAAAAAAATGGGGGAATTTGCATGGTGCTGGGGCACATAACCCTTCTTTGCTGTGGGTATGAAATGTCAGTACAAGAAAGTTTCCAGCAAAGAGCAGGTGTACTTTACCCCATGGAGTAAAATGGAAGAAAGGGAAATGATACAGACCAATGAGAAAGAGTG
>NW_010249920.1:19493-27661 GCF_000690775.1 Eurypyga helias
GAATTAGCAGCTGAACCTCCCTATCCGGACCCGAGTGTCTGATCCACCAGTTAAACCTGATCCTATCATGTGATCTGTATGCTCTCCCCCTTTCTTTTTTAAGACGACACATGCATGCAGAAAGGTGTTTTTCTGGAGTGCCTCTTTCATTCAGAAGGAGAATTTTCAGAATTAAGGTTTCCCAGCAGGTGACTTGGAGATAGCTACTTCAAGACACAGGTGCATGGCCTTTGGGTCAGGTTAGCGATGACATTTTTTAAAGCTCTTCTACTTCTTTTGCCTCACTTAATGATGGTTTCTTTATGAGGGCAACTCTGCATATGCGCACACAAGAGGTCTTGAGTGTTGCCACTTAAGCGGTCTCATGGTGAGACATCTTCCAGAGGATTTGGGGAGCTTGCTTCTTTTCCTGGATTTGAAAATGTTAGCTCTGCTGGAGAAAAAATTTTTAAGAGGCGTCTGTCTCCAAAGATTCAGCGTACCTTTATTAAATAGAAATCCTTTTAAGTCCAAAATAAGTTAATCTACTTTTTAGATACATCACACCTCTGGGTGTCACTTGACTTAGAGCAACTTACACATTTGAGGTCTTCAAGCTCACCAGCTCTTCAGATATTATGGTTGCTAAACTGTCTGTGTGCCATTTCTACTGGAACTTTTCTATTCCTGTCCTCAGGGCTTTGGGGGGAAAATAAATAAATAACTAGCTTAAAAAAAAAAAAGTATCATTCACTTAATCTCTACTGTGTATTTTTGTCTTTCTAACTCATCAAATGCCTTTGCAATTTTACTGTAGCATACTTATTGGGGATACTGCCTATGATTTCCAGGTACCTAAACGCCTTGGATGATTTGGCCCTTAGTCTGTGGTGTTAAGTTGAATAGCTGCAATACCGGTTGAATATCCTGTATTCCTAAAAGGATGTGACAGCTCTGAGCTGGAGCGAGCTGTGCTGATGCATCTAAGTCATCCTGTTCTTACTATTGCTGTGTAAGAACTGCAGTGGTAAAACAAGAACTGAAAACAAAGACTTTGCTGTGGTTATTTACTTGCGCACAAGGTTGCATCTGGCAAGTAAGAGCCTGGGAGGAAGAAACTATAGTATTTATTAATTTTATCCTGTTTAAAGTTGGAATGAAGGGTCTGGCCCTCAAAAAACAAAGCCCATAGTGGCATAAACTCCTTGTATGGAGCTTGTGAGCAGCGCTTGTGAGGAAGCCCAGTCCTTCAACACACCCCCTCTGAAGTTACTGAGACAAGGTGATGATCTTTTGCATGATGATACCTTGCAATTTCATTTTCCCTAAACTTACTTGAGGCTTGGCTTTAGCAGTCCAGGTCCAGCTGAAGATTCCTATTAGAAAACTGTAACCCATAAAAGCTCTGGAAATGATCTTTGGGTTACAAAAGATTTCTTGGTTTTGGGGGTGGGTTTTTTTGATTTTTTGGGAATTTGTTGGATTTTTTTTTTTTAAGCAAGACAAAGACAGTAGATTTGTAAGTGGCTCTGCATGGATGATGCATCGTGCCAGGTAAAACATTTTGCAGGTTGAGGCCATCAATCAATTCAAAGTTGGCATTATGGAAAAAAACTTACTTCTTCTGTTGAAGGAAAAAAATAAAAACCACCAAACCTGTTCCACTTGAAGTGGCTCTGGAAATGGATGATAAAGATGTTCCCAGTTACAAGAAACTGCTAGGCAGAAGTGTTGAGCCACAGGAGCCCAGCTAGCAAAGACCTCATCAGCAGGTTTCCGAATAGCATAGCAGAGATAGCCATCTGGTGGTCTCTGACACTCATGCCAATGTCTGGCTGTCCCTGCAACAGTGTGTGTAGCTCATCCAGTGCTGTTAAACACATTAAAGGTTTTAATCACGGAGGTAGTGTAAATGTAGGTAATGCGCCGGAAAAGGTAAGGACATCTGGATGTTGCAGCAGTCCTTAAGTGATGAAAATAAGTCATTTAATACCATGCCTCTTGAAATGACACTGCCATGTAGGAAAACCTTTTCCAGGCCAGTCTGACCATCACTAGGCAGATAGGCCTAGAAAGGGACCTTCTGCCCAAAAAAGTCTAGGAGCCAAGGCCCTAGAAGTGCAGCCCAAGAATCTACATGCCATGAGCTGCATTGGCTTTCCCACCTAGACCAGAGTTCTTGTTTAAGTCTAATTGACCCAAGGAAAGAACCGTATGAGCACTTGGGAAGGCTCAGTCTGGCCCGTATTTTCACACCTTGCCTGAACACCCACCAAACACATACCTTTAACAAAATCACCGTTTTTAAACGGGCAGCGGCAATCACAGCACAGGTAATAGCTGTGATGCTGGAACACGTGTTGAGGCAAGGTGGAATTCCAGGTCCCTTCTCAGCCTAAGAGCTGACAGTCCCATGTCCTGTCTCAGGAGCCAGCCCAAGCCACAGGTGACTTAAATGCAAGGGAGCAGGCAGGAGACGGTCCGCATCAGCCCTTCTCCTGTGGGAACTGAAGCTGAACCACAGCAGAGCTAAAAAAACTTCATGTAGGAGGCTAGACAGAAGGTAAAAAAGAGCCACATTACAGGCCCCAGACTGGGCAAAGGAAGGGCTGGATCTGGATCCTCATTCCCATGACACCTACTATTACAAACACTGCTGAGTTTCATGGATTCAGGAAAGAGGTCCCTCATAACCATTGTCATCAGCCAGAATATCAGCCCCTAGGACCTCTGAGACACAAAAGCATGAGAGAAGGATGTTGTTCTGATAACACTGGGTAGAAACTCTTAAGAGGTGAGCTAAGAGCAGAAGGGTCAGTGGCCTTCCTGACAAGGGGCACCATCCCACAGCACCCAAACCAGTAAACCAGTTTTGGTAATAGTGACAGAGCCAGCCAGCAGTTACCTGTGAGTCCAGCAGGCAAAGAGGCAGGCCTGGAGCCACGTCAGCAAGGCAACACCAGGGAGGTACAAAGCCACACACAGCACCTACACCCCAGCCCAGGCAAGGGATTCTACCGAAATGCAGTTCCCCTGCAATCAGCTGGAGGGTTCCGAGTGGAGACCCCCAGGGTAGATCCCTCCCATGCTGGTTTCTTGGCTGCCTGACCAAGGGGATGCAGCTGGGCCCTATCAGTGCAGGCCTTGCACACCTGAGGGGGCAGGATGAGGGGTCAGAGGAGGATTACAGAGAAAGATGGAGAAAGGCTAGTGAGAGAAATTACAGCCTGTTGGTACATTCCCTAGGAGCATCCCTCTTAAATGGATGTGGTGATGGGCCTTTCTATTACAAAATCCTCTACAAAAATTGAAGGAGTTGAGTGAGCATGGCAAGCCCTGGCAGAGGCTGAGGCCTCAGAGCAGCAGCCTAGATCAAGACCAGTCTAAACCTTCCCCATCCAGCAGCACTGGTGACCCTTCCAGCTGGGAGAGATCCCCAAACAGAGTGCCGCCTGGAAAATACCTGCGGATGAGAGCTGTGTCTGCCTGGCTGCTGGACAAATTGTGACCTGTGGGATAAGGTCATTGCCCATGGCAATCCCATGAAGGAAAAGAAGGGGAGAGAGCTATTAATTACTCATGTTTCTGAGGTGGTGCTTTCCCTCCTCTTCCTCTCCTTCAAGGATGGTGGTGTGGAGAAAGAAATGAATTCATGTCCTCACTGAGCCTTTCCTTTTAGCGAGGTCTGGGTAGTACAGAGCCTAATGTAGTGCCAGCTCAGGGGAGCAGGCTGGGGGCAGGCTCTGATGTACTGGGAGGAGGGCACGGGGATGTAAGGGCTACTAACAGACCACACCAGAGCCTGGGCAAACTCAGCTGGGCTTTACTCCAGTGCAGTCTGTTTCTCCATCCTTAAATGCCTGTAACCTAAATATTATTTTTTGGGTCAACTTCCCTTGCTTTTCTGCCTCTCGCTGCCCTGAGCAAAACCCCAGCGCTGCTGTGCCAAATGATCATGCGTTTTTGCATTAGCATCAGGAATCCCTTCTGTCAAGGGGTTATGGAAAAAGCTTAATAAAATTGTTTAAATGTGGTGTTAATTAGTTTAGATGGAATGAGCAGCATTAGGCGTCTGGTTACTTTGAAAGGGATTGTTGAATAACGGTTTCTGCCGACATTCCAATTTGCATGATGACAAGGTGTTGGCATTGTATCCACCATTAATTTGCTATATTTATAATGCCATTATGGAGCCACTCTTAATCCTCGCACAGTATAAAATGTATATGGAAATACATGATTCTGCTTGTTTGGCAATTGCTTTTGGATATCTTTGAGTTTTTGCAATAGTGTTTTTGGCAGTTGCAGGCTATGACATTCCAATTTGCATAATGACAAGGTGTTGGCATTGTATCCACCATTAATTTGCTATATTTATAATGCCATTATGGAGCCACTCTTAATCCTCGCACAGTATAAAATGTATATGGAAATACATGATTCTGCTTGTTTGGCAATTGCTTTTGGATATCTTTGAGTTTTTGCAATAGTGTTTTTGGCAGTTGCAGGCTAACAGCATGGGAGGAGAGTCTGCCACACAGTTTTGCTAGAGCTGAATGTTGCTTCCACATGTACATGAGTGTTTATTTTCCCCAATGCTGAAGCAAAAGGGGCAGAAGAGGGTGTGACCAGGTATGCTGTAGAGCATGCTCAAAGCAGACACAGAATTTTGCTCCAAATCATCACTACAAGGCGTAATCCCAAAGAGCAGTTTTAATTGCATGTCTCAAAATATTTAACAGGTCATTGAGAGTGCATCTTGGTACTGCAAACACTCAGTCAACACAAGGAGTTGAAGAAGACCTACCAGCATCCAAAAGCTTTCTTCCTGCGCTTCTCTTTCCGTCGTGCAGCCTCTGGGGACCAAGGCAAAGGAAATAAAGCTTGACACCCTACTTGTGTTAAGGGTGGAAACATGGGGAAGAGTCCTTTTATGTGCAAGGCAAGTTCTTGTAGTATCTGTCTGTGGCTGCAAAACAAGCAAACAAACAAACAAAACGAAAAAGAAAGAAAATGGGCAATAATTGAGATATTTGTACTGAGGACAGCAGATTTATTTTCTTTCTCTTGAAAAAGCAGGAGTTCGCTGAAGAGGGTGAGTCTTTACTGTGTCAATCATCATCTCACATAAATATTTCTGTGACTTCCGGTTCTTTGCTGAAGTGTCATCCCTCTTTTATTGTCGTTGTAACATGTTTCTGGTTTGTGACATTACAGAGAAGAAAATATAAAAGGTATCTTTTAAAATAAAGTGTAGTGCTTTGGGTGGAGTGACAGATTTAGCTAGATGAGGATTTGTCATATAATGAGATCAGATTAGTAAATCATATATCAGATTTAGCAGCTGTTTGTCACATTGCTGGACATTGCATGCCCAGACTTTTGGGTCCTGATCCGGGGTTGCACCCCGTGTTCTTTGTGTTCCTCTAATGATACAGGGTGCACCCACAGGGTTTCCAGCATCCATAGAATTTCACCTGAATGGGCACAGCAGATTTAGCAGCTCTAGGTTTCCGATGCTGTGATGACCTCTTGAGCTGCTTCGAAGCATATTCTGTATGATGAATTCAGATCTCTGTCTGACAGCATCAGGAAAGCAGAAAGAGCTCTTACTGTCAGGGTTATTTTCACTGTGACAACCGTCATTCTGTCCACCTGAGATGTCTGTGTAACGCGAGTGCGGTACAGAGCAGTATGAGCAGAAGGGGGAAAAAAAAGTTTAAGGAAATGCATCAGATAGAGAAGGATGTGGTTTATGTAAGTCCACTTTGTGAGACAAACTGATTAGGATCCCACTTGTTTACTTACCTGTCCCCTTCATCTTCGGTGTCCACTCTCATCTGTGCCTTGGTTTACATTCCAGAGTCTGGAAAATATTCCAATATCATAAATAATCTTTGATTTATTTGCTCTTAAGAAAGGCTCCATGACAGCCATATTTGCTTGCTTACTCTTTGAGGCAGAACTTAAAGCCTGGAACTGCCCAGACATTGTAAAATAATGTTCCTTTGAGCATTTAACTACATCTATGTTTGAGCAGAACAATCTTATATGTGTAATACAGGAGTTAATGGATATTTTCCAGTACGACAGACTACAAGTAGGTATCACGGTGTGTTTTGGGGGAAAGGATTTAAGTTCATACAGTCAAAACTTTATTTTTTAACATTCTTCTTATGTAATGTAAGAATAGAAACACATAACATGACTGTGCATTCAGTCTCAAACAGGTCTACAATATATGTGAAAACCCCCAAAGAATTCATCTGAAAAAGTAACTCACTAAACCCACATTTCCTGCTCAACTGGAAATAACACCAAGAAATATTTCAAAATATTTTCAGTTATCTCCCAATCATTTGGAATTTATCTACCATATGTATGTGCTTTTTTCTGTTATTTTTATTATAAGACATTTTGCTGCTCTTTATTCAGTGAATACGGACAACTGACACTTGCTCAGTGAAATATTTGAAGTAAAATAGATGCAGTTTCCTTCTCTTTTTACCTCATCTAGTAATACAGTAAACAACAGTAAGATTCAATTAATATCCAAATCATTTCTCACTAAAACAGGCTTGCACCCTTGAATTTAACATTGACTTCATAGGAATTAGTTCAAAAATATGCTGATGCCCCAAATCTTCTCTGCTACATGCCAAAGATGTCACTTAAAAATACTGAATCGGATTCTGAATGTGGTGCTCAGTGTATCTGAGATGAGAATGTCTCCTCCAGCAAATGCTTTGCTAAATGTCCTCCTGAATGTGTTCCGCAATCTGAATCCCCTAACACTACATTTTATGAATAAATAATAAAGTAATTAAAAAAAATATTAACTCACAGGATGAATGAGAGCAAACACCCCCTGTTTGTGTCATATCTTCCCTTCGGTCAGTAAATTTCACTTACTCTGCACCGAGGTCTCTGTTTCTCATTGACGACTCACTGAAAACACGCTCGAAACACCTCGGTGTAGGAGCACAGACCGTCGTGTGCCGTGTGGGATGTACTTTAGGCAGGGTATATGGGAATCAGCTTTTGGGCCTTGCTGGGAGTCAGTACGGGAGCTCTGGGGACGTTTTCATGGCTGTCTAGTGGGATCCCTTGTTATGATAACCTCAGGTTGCTGCATCAAACCTGTTTCTCATAGAGAGACAGAGTATTAGCAGGCAGGGACACGAATGATGGAGTTGAGACATTCAGGCAGGTGAGAGCATTCAGCTGTAGCCCCCTGGGTGCTAAGCATTCAGGCCAGGGGTGTTTCTCAACAACTGCCCTGTGCTGATACCCTCAAGCTCATAACCATACAGCCTGGTCCAACGCCACAAACCAACTGTAGGGCCACGGTCCAGGGAGCATCGTCCCAGGATTAGCTCTTTGGTGCTGCTCTTGCTGGTACCCTACAGGGCTCCTGCACACAGGCAATGTTCCGTGACTCCTGTACGGCATGCTCTACGCTGCTGCACGCTCCGCGCTCCGGGGAAGACGTGCACTAGAGCTGAGGCTCTGCAGTTGTGCTGTTGGTTTCTGTGAGATCAGACCTCTGGGTGAGCAAGGATTGTCAATAACTTCCTAAACTACACTGAGAAAGATACCTGCGGCTCTGTGTTCAGCGCTGCTATAGAATGTGAGAAGCCTTGTTAAACGGAGTTTAATGGCCGGGAATCCCAGGCTAACTGACTCCTTCACCCAACAGCTGTGTGTAGTAACACTCACAGGCTTCACTGGCAGGATGCTGGCTGACCTGGAGTAGGAAAATTATCTGCTCCAAAGCTCTGAGCAGCTCCCTGTTGGAGCTGAATGATTTTCTGCCTGGGGGAATTGTTTGGAGTTCCCGGCGTGTAGACAGGGTTTGACATAACTCTCAGTTAAGCTGGGTCACGTCCCATCTGAGCTAACAGTACAACTGCTAGTAGCACTTGCTCAGACCCGGTCAGCAACGGGTTAGTTTTACACTGTGGAGGAGTCTCCTGAGTATCTGTTTCCCAGTTTAGCTGGTTTTTCTCCTACCAGTAAAAGCCGTGCAGTGCAGGGCTGTATTTAAAGCATTACTTGTAATGTTTTCCCTGAAAATTTACTTCACAGCATCTTTCATTGTAAAAGTTCTTACTTTCACGAATGCGGGTGGGTCTGGTCTGAGGCTTGTGATACTTGCAGGCTTCTAAACGAGGGAGGCTGGACCCGGG
>NW_010249921.1:0-4913 GCF_000690775.1 Eurypyga helias
TGTCCCCAGCCCTCCGCAGGCCACTGGGGCCTTCCCTTCTTGAACCCTGGCCCCGAAAAGCCCCGTGTGATCGCACACCCGGGCCTTCAGCTGAGCTCCGGGGGGGTCCTGCCCCTACCCCTCAGCTGAATTGAGGTGGAGAGCCCGGTATGGAGAGTGCTCAGAGCTTTCGTCGTGTTCCTACTGCAGTTCCTGCCCAGACACCAGCAGCTGAGTGAGAGGGTGCGGAAGCGGCTCTATTATGGCTGGGACAAAGACTGCAGCCTGGATAACCTCTCCAGCCCCGTGGCAGGTGGGTTGCTGAGTGCCCCCAGAGGGGGGAATGCTGAGTCAAGGAGTTTGGAAGTAGCCCAGGGGCTGAGACCAACAAGTCACCCGCTCCCTGCACAGTGCCAAATCCCACCCCTGCCTAGCCTTCCTCGCTGTGTGCAGCGCAGCAGGCAGGGTGCCAGAGCCTCACAGCTCCTGCTTTCTGTTGTGTTGCCCTGCCTGGCCCACAGCTGCATGTTTGGCACCTTGCTGGTGTGAGGGTTCCTGTAGGTTGCTTGCGAATTCCTTGGCAGTGAAGGCTGTGTCCCTGATGAGGGATGTCTGTGACAACTTCTTGGGCTCTGCCAGGTGCTGGGGAGTTTGTTTAACAAACAGCCCTTGCGAGCAGTGAGGGGACAAGTTCCTGCTGTGTGTTTGCCTGGTCTTTCCTGTTCCTGTTTCCTGAATCCCTGTCTTTCCTGTTGATTTCAGCAGTGTTTCACATCCCTCTCTTTCCTGTTGATTTCAGCAGTGTTTTGGGGGAACAGAAAGATGCAGCTGGGCTTGAGGAGCTGGTGCAGGTGATGATGGGGAGGAGTGGTGAAGGACAAGCAGTGATTTGCTGGAGGGTCTTCACAGCGGGGTCATATTAGCGGTTCCATTAGCTGCATGCTCACACGGCTGACAGGGGGCATTGAGCAGGTGGGGAAGTGTCCTTGTGTTCCAAACTCTTGTGATAGGTTTGGGGAAATGGTCTGAAGTTGCCGAGAGGCCGCACGTGAAGTAGTGAGGAGGGGGATGCTGGGTGCGTGGCGACGGAGTAGGGCAGGGTAGCCAGCTGCCTGGGCACTGCTGGGAGTCATGAGTTCTGACACGGATGGTGCAAGGAAGGCACATGGCTCGTTTTTGAGGCTGGCATCACACCCGGGGGCAGGACTGGACTGTTCCACAGTGTTGAAAGTTCAAAGGGCACATTCATGGAAGAAGACTTTGTTGAGGGCTATTAACTGTAAAGACAGCCTCACACCCAGAAAATGCCTCAGCTTTGGCATTTTGGGGTGGGAGGGAGGCACAGGGAATATCGCTGTGAGCTTATCTGCTCTTCCTGCTTGTCTCTGCCAGCTGCTATCAGCCGCTGTCAAAAAATGGGACCCAGGGCTATGGCATCTGTCTTGAAACAGCTGTGCATTGCTACGTGGTGAGTTCATGGCACTGCTCTTCAGATGAGACTGTGGGGAGAGTGCAGAGGAGCTGGAAAAGGCCTTTGGCACTGGGGGAAAGGTGCGGGAGGCAGTGTGAGGCTGGCTGAGGAGAAAGAGATTGAAAAGTGAATTTGTTCCTTCTGGAAAGGAAGAACCATAACCCCCGTCAGCATGGTGGTGACATGGGGACAGTGATCACCTGCTCTCCGCACCCTCTAGGGCAGGGCACGTTGCCATGGGTTGGATTTGTGGGCTGAAGGAGTAGCTTTGGTGTCGGGACAAGGTATGGGGGGATCTTTCTATCCCATGGAGCCGTGCTGCCGTCTCTGTGCTGGCCCGTGTGTGTGTCCCTGCTCAGCGCAAGGGTGGGCAAGCAGGGCAGAGAGAGACGGAGCTGCTGTGGGGGTGGCTGGAGCTGTGTCTGCCTGGCTGTGAATCCTGAGGGGGATGTCCCTTAGAGCAGTGTGTTTCTGAGCTTGGTGGTTGCTGTCAGGCAAATAATTCCTGTGGGATCCATTCTCTCGTGGAGAGAAGAGGTGGTGCGATGGTGCTCTGGAAGCGTGAGGCTGCTGGGACGAGCTTTGCTGTCGACTGTCAGCCCAAGGGCTCAGCAGCAAAATGGAGCTGGAGCTGCCTGTCAAATGCTTCTTGCCAAGCACCAGACTGTAGTGCTGTTTGGGACGCTCCCAGCTGGTCCTATCGTGTCGAGAAGCGAGATGAGAGCTGCTGAAGCCATCTGCCCGCATCTGTCAGTCTCTGGCCTTTTCAGTGCTTGAATGCTGAGGCGTGCCCACGGGTGGGGGTGGGAGTGGGTTGAGATGGGGAGCTGCAGCCATACCATGTTGCTGTTTCTGTGCCCTGTCAGCGCCTTGAGGCTCCTGTTGACGTGAACGGGCTGTCTGTCATCTCAGGGGCGCTAGGGCTGTGGTGGGGAGGAAGCTGGGTCAGCGCTGACCAGGTCCTAGAAAGCCTCTAAAAGGGCTGCCTGAGGTCCTGTGGGGTGAGGGGAGGGTGTTAGCCTCCTGTGCAGCTGACTGCTGCTAACTCCTGTGACGCAGACACGCTAATCTGGATCTGGCACTGCCGCTGGGCCTTGGACACTCACATCCTCTTCCTGCTTTGGTGTGGCTGTCCTACCTATTTGTTTGTTCCTCCCTCACCTCTGACTTCTGATAAGGCCTACCTTTTGTAGTTTAAATTAAACCTGTGGGGCTGAGCAAGCACCAAGACTCAATGGGCTTATGGGGAAAAGGAGAAGGGTGGGGGTGGGCTGTGCCATATGGGGCTAACCCTTTTTGCTGCTTCTCTACCCTAGATATCGCTGTAGAGTTGCTGCAGAAAGTGGCTCCCAGCCCTATCCGCAGACTCCAGAAGAAATATGTCTCTCATGTGTCCCGGTAAGGAGCAAAACTTGTCGCTTCGTGTCCCGTGTCAGAACTGGGAGCTCTGGTCTCACCTGTGACTCACTGCTGTGCCCTGGGCCAGCACTGGCTTTATGCTTAGGCCTCATGGCCTAAGCAGAAAGAGGAGCTGGGGGTGGGTGGCAAGGCCATCAGGCACAGTGGCTTCTGGACACAGCTGAGCCCTCTGCAGGTTGCTCCTGCCCTCGGGGGTGCTCTTGTTACTGGGAGTCTCTACTGGCTGGATCTGCAGCTTGCTGGGCAGCCAGGTCTGAGCCCCGGCTCTGCTCGCGGCAGGCAGCGCTGCCCAGTCTGGAGCTGGCTGTGTCTTGAACAGGAGCCAGGGCTTTCCGCTCTTTATCCTGTATCCTCTGCACTTTCCCTTGCTGCAGCTCGGGACAGCTGGCACAGAGCTGGTGAGGTTGAGGCGTGTCTAGCTGTCTATTTACTAAACCTCCCTGCTGCAGGAGTGGATAGGGAGCAGCCAAGTTGTTCTGTGGTGACTGGGATGTTTGTGACACACAAATCACCTCCGGGTTGGCTGTTGCCTTGTCCTGCAGGGAAGCTTGCATCTCGCCCTGCTCCATGATGCTGGCACTGGTTTACATTGAGAGACTCCGGCACCGGAACCCTGAATACCTCCAGCAGATCTCCTCCTCAGACCTCTTCCTGATCTCCATGGTGAGCCGTCTGGGCATCACTGGGTTAGGGGGAGGCCTGGAGGAGTGCAGGGGGGACTGAGATCCTGTCCTTTGTGCTGCTTTTAGATGGTTGCTAGTAAGTACCTGTATGATGAGGGTGAAGAGGAGGAGGTGTTCAACGACGAGTGGGGAGCGGCAGGGAAGGTGGATGTCCAGACCATGAACACGCTGGAGATGAACTTCCTGAGCGCCATTGTAAGTGGGGCTGTTGTTGCGGCCTCCTGTTTCACGGAGTGGGGGAAGGAGGCATTAAGGGGAGTCTAGATTTCTACTTTTCCCCATCGTGGAAAGGGAGGGAAGGCTGTGTCGGGGTGGCCTGCCCTGACCTTTTGCTGCTGTCCCCGCAGGACTGGAGTCTCTACACAGACCCCCGGGAGCTGTTTGAAGTGCTGAGCTGGCTGGAAGGACGGTAGGTGTGTGGGTGGGGAGGGAGCCCTGCAGCCCTGGCTCTGCCCCTGCTCAGAGCTGTGAAGTAAGAGGTTGGGGTACCCCTGAGCCTTCGCTAGGCTCTGTGGCTCCCTTCCATACTCCATGCTCCTTGAGCAGGGCTTCTCCGAGCCTGCCTGGGCTGAAGCTTCTTCGATGGAGAAGGCCCATTCCACACCCACCATTCCCTTTTTTTCCCCTGCAGTGTGGCAGAAAAGCAGGGCATGTGGCGTGGCTGGTTCACCTACACGGATCTGTGTGTCCTCATGGAGCAGTCCGTGTGGCAGCACGTGCTGGGCCAGTTCTACCAGCAAGTGGTGAAGGTAAGGGCATGGGGCAGCAGCTGCTCACAAGGATGTAAGGCCTAGCAGGCCGCGTGTTTGGAGCAGGACCCTCTCTTCCACCAGGAGCATCAGCTTGGTTTATTCCTTGTTGGAAAGGGAAGCTGTCAAAGCCAGAAGATGCTGATTTGCAGCCTGGCGCTGGGTTAGTCTGTGCCCTGGGCTGGACTGCAGCCCCACAGGTCATGGTGGTGGCACAGAGGGAACTGGGTGCTGGCAGGGGATTTAAACAGAGACTTAGGTTTTAGCTGGGGCGTTCTGGTTTGTGGGTTTAGGCCCTGCCTTGAACAGGCTGTGTGCCGCTAGCAGCATGGCTGCCTGTTCCCCGGCATCCGGTGCCATTTGCCATCACGGCTGATGGGTCGATGCGTGGCCACGCAGGGTGACAGCCAGCTGGAGGGGGCTGCTGGGTGGGATTTGGGCTAACCATTGGCTTCTCTGCAGCTGGCCTGCCTCCTGGGCGTGGTGTACCTGACCGGCTTCGCTGCTGTCTTCGCCTCCGTCGCTGTGGTGCACCGCTCCGTGTGCGTGAGGAGCATCAGCCCTGCAGCCTCCCGGCCTGCACTGTTCCTGGAGGAAGGCAGCTGCCAGCTG
>NW_010249922.1:0-423 GCF_000690775.1 Eurypyga helias
GGTTCACTCAGGAAAGCCAAGTCCCATTCACACGCTCGAGCCTACGAGCGGATCTGCCCGCCCGTCTCCAGCAATCCACAGTTGGCATCAAAACCGGTCACGAAATTCAAAGCCTGAGTCCCGGTCACCTCATTTTCCCTCGCTTATGAGCCCCAACACTGCGCGCTCGTGTAAGGGCGCCCGAGACAAACTGAAATGAGAAATACGCAAACAGAACATCTCTCAGTAGCCGGTTTTATGAAAGAGAGACACTTTCGGGCTCTTCTGGAAAGCAAAGGGCTAGGGCAGGAAGAGAAGTCCACCAAGCACGGTTTCCTTGGGAAGCAGAGCAGCACACAAAGTGACCTCTGTTCCCGTGCCTCCAACTCCCACCAAAATGTTCATTTTCATTGGAAGGGAAAAGCAGGGTTGGGAACGGGCGAC
>NW_010249923.1:0-203 GCF_000690775.1 Eurypyga helias
GCTTGGGGACCTGGGACACCCCCGCAGACACCCCGAGCACCCACAGTGCTGGCACCCGGCTTGGGGACCCAGCACAGCCCCCCCAGAATACCCCGAGCACCCACAGTGTCAGAGCCTGGTTTGGGGACCCGGGACACCCCCCAGGACACCCCGAGCACCCACGGTGACAGCACCCAACTTGGGGACCCAGCACAACACCCCAG
>NW_010249924.1:0-8340 GCF_000690775.1 Eurypyga helias
CAGGCAGGCCTCTTGATGGCGGGCGGGCGTGCTGAAGGAGACGGGCTGGCCACGCCACGCCGGCAACTCCTCCTGGATGCTCTCCTCCGTCTGCAGGCTCACCGAGAACTGCTGGGCCATCAGCAGGGTGCTCGCTCTCACCTCACACCGCCCCCACACAAAGCCCCGTTCCCAAACGAGCTCAGAACCAGGGCCCTTCCCCACCTCACACCCCACAGGAACCTCAGCTGGGTCCCACCAGAAGCTCCAAACAGCCCAATGCCAACTCAATCCCTTCTCCCTCTCCCCCACTCAAAACCCCTGCCTCTCTCCACAGCGACCCTGAAGCCAGCACCAACCTGCAGACATGGGATGTCTCCTTCCGAAAAGTTAAAGGTCCCAACGACATCCTCTCCAATCTTATACACCGTCTTGAAGATGCAGAATGTCCCCACCTTCCCGCGAGTGTTGCTGATGTTATACAGGTCTGCGGAGCAAGAATAAGGGGGGAAAGGGATGCAGCAGGACAAGGCTCTGCTCCAGACAGCGCCCTGGGTTAGTCACAGAGCCCCGCAGTGACCCCACGCCTGCTGCGCAGGAGTGAGGGACAGGTTCCGAGGCCGCACTCCCTTTGGGAAATGCCCGCAGGACAAGAGCGAACTGCACGCTGGCTGCAACGTGCTGGGGAGAGGGTATCCCTGGCTGAATTCGGATTAGCCTGAGAACTCTGAGCCCCCCAGCCCCCGACAGAGCTGCTCCACAGCCTCAGCCAGAGCTTCGCTTTGCCAACGAGAGGCTTTTGCAGAGAGCCCCCAGCTGCTTCGCAGCCAGGCGAGGACGGCACATTCAAGGAGGGGATGTCACCTACGCAGGCTGCGCCGGGAGGTGGCCACCATAAGCAGTTCTGTTGCCAGGTCCGCCAGGCGAGAGTCTTTCTTCAAGCCCTCCTCCTCCTCCAGGAAGGGGTTTGAGGGCGCAACGGCCTCGTCCTGTGGGAACTGGTAATCCTTGAGCCCTGGGGAGAAAGGAAGAGCATCAGCGGGGCAGGGCGCGGCCCAGGCGGCGGGGAGGGCGGCGCGCAGCCTTACCGTGCAGCACGAGGACACGGAAGGGAACGCGCAGGAGCTTGATGGGGGAGTTGACACGCTGGCCAGCTTGTACACGTACTTCACCGACTGTCCCCGGAAAGAGGGAGGGCCGTCTATGGGCAGCGTCTCACAGTACGAATCTGCAAGGGGTGCGGAACAGATTGCTTTCCAAGGCCAGCAGGAAGCTCCTGGAGCTGCTGCTCGTAGGCTCCCTGCATTGGGGGTCAGGACCAGCAGCGGGGCTGAGCTAGGGACAGTGCCTGGTGCTTTCTGCCATCTCCTCTTTCCCACAGCAGGCCAAGCACTTCCCCGGCTTCCCTGCACCAGCACACCGCTCGTCATCACCCGCGCCGTCGCCCAGACATTGCTTCCAGCACATCGAACCACACGCGCGAACTCTGCCTCAACAAGAATGCGAAAGATGTAAAACCCAGGAACACAAACACATGGGAGCTAAACTTGCTCATCACGAGTTCAACCTGGATCTGCCTCTGCGTACTTCCTCCGCGTGCCGCCGTCGCCACGCAGCCCCCACGCTGCACTTTCCGCAGGGCTCAGCCCCACGCGCACAGAGGTGCCCATCGACACCTCGTGCCCCTTTTGGTGTTTGCTTTGCACAAATCCCAACCTCGGCAACAAAAACGAGTTTCTTCCTGTGTTTTTCTCTGAAGCACCAGGTCTAAACGGCCAAGGAACAATGAAAGAGAACTTCAAACAACCTGTGACATAAACCCCCTTGAGACTGATGACTGAGACCACAAAGCCTCCAACCCTGAGACCTCCGGGATGCCGCGGCCTGGCTTTGTACCGCGCTCAGCCCTCTCGAAGCCCCTTGGCCACCACACAAACCCCAGCGCTCCTCGACGCAGCGTGAACACTTCCGCAGCTTTCCCAAACCGCCCGCGGTATAATGAGAAAGGCGCAAGCAGTGAGCTGTGGAAAGTCTCCACCTCTCTGGCTTGCCCACCGTGACGCAGATACACCCTGCCAGAGGAAGGGCAGCATCCTGCCGTGAAACCACAGATCCCTCCCCACGTCTGGCACATCCTAAGCATCGAGGCTTAGATTAAAAGCTAGGGTTACATTTTAAATATAACCTCAAGATTTAAAATAACAGAAATGGAAGAGAAAAAGCCAGTGCTAGAGCGTGGCACCCACAGGCTGTCACACCTTAAAACACAAGGCTGCCCCGCTGGACCAAGGTGCGGATCAAGCTGAGGACTATCCCGACAGGGAGGAAAACCGGGTATTTCCAAGGCAGGAAGCAGGCTGCTGTAACCACCTGTACCGGGCTCCACAGGAGTGCTCACAGTGACCTTCACGCCTCGTGAGGATTCTCTGAGCAGAGACCATCACCATCCCAGGAGGATGGGCGGTTTGCTACCTGGCACAGGAATGCTGAGACTCGGGAATTCCCACCTTCCTCACATATCCCAGAAGGAAGTACATTCCTGGTGCTACGGCTTCCTTACCCACCCGCTGTACCCTCTGGCTGCGCTCCCGACCCGCATCCAGGCTGCTTCTATTTCCTCCCCTCTCTGTGATGTACCAAATATTTAAAGGTATTACAAAACTGGAGAGGAGGCAAAACCAGCCACAGAAATTACTTGAGGGCTTGAGAAAAATGTCTTACGGTGACAAATTTAAAGACCTCGGTCCGGGCAATGTGTCAAAGGGATGGGAAGTGAGTCAACTGCAACATATAGGCACCACGACAAGGGGAAGATAGTGAGGATAAGCTGGTTGGCAGCGGAAAACAAGGCCTTCTGTCAAGAGACAGCCTGACACAACCTCAGCTGTATGTGCCAGCCCTGGCTACAGTTTAATAACGCAGTACTTTGCTGAAGCAGAATTAAGATTTCTCGGGTTTTGTCTTTTTGCCTTTCCAAACTGTGCAGCAAAACTCAAAACTTCTGAAAAACAGGAAATGAAGAATTAAGATACACACCCACACAGCCTTAACTCTGCCTCCACGGAGCTGGCAGGAGCCCCCAGGAATGGTGTGCAAGCGTGCCAGCTGCAGTCTCGCGTGAGAGGAGCGGCACAGCAGGCCGACGGGATCAGCGTGAGCAGCCTGGCACAGCCGGGCCTGAGATAAGGGGGTTTCGGTGCTAAAACGCCCAGTGCCACACACAGTGGCATCACACGTGACACACACAACGGACATGTGCATCACATGACCAAGGGGAAAGGCTATAACGTATGGCCAAGGAAGTACGAGTTCACGTCCTTCCTATGAAGCTGCATCCAAGCATGAGGCAGATGCAGGCTGCTTGTGCCAGTGTCACCCAGTGTCACAGCAGAACCACACACACAATGTCATGGGGAATTCAGACCGTCACCAGCTTAGCTGGGGGCTGAACAGCTTCTGCCTGCAAAGTCAGCGCACAGGGAAATCCTCTCAATCCATCCCAGACACCTGGAAGTTGGACTGTAGTCACTGATCTGCTCTCCCAGAGCCTGCCAAGTCTGCCTGAGACGTTCCAGGAAAAGGGGCTTCCCCCTGCTCCAGGCGAACGGATGCTCTGGCTCCACACCCGCCAGCAGCAAGGTGCACAGGAGAATCCAGGTAAGCCTCAGGACAGCTGAGACCTCTGCCTCCTCCTCCTCCTCCCTGGCACAGCCACTCTGAGGAAGCACAGCTGACCTTGGCTCCAACGCAGCAGGGCCAGCTCCTTCACCCATGTGCTGCTGCAGAACTGTACGTAAACAACCGAACATGCTCAGGCGTAGGCTTTGCAGTTTAGGAAACACAGCCCCCAGCAGCGCTGCCCCACCCGCAAACCCCCTAGCCAAACCAGGCTGGTTTTACCCTGTCTGCCTTTCACCCCAGTCAGCCCCCTTCAAGCCTAGTGAGGCAGGAGATCCCAGCTCCAAAACCAGCGTGCCCATGGCCCCTTGGTCTCACTGGCAGCTCCGCTCTCACCTCCCCAGAGCTCAGTGCTCCAGTGAAGCCCCCTCCACCTCTCCGCTCCCTTTCTTCTGTGACTCAAGAGGTCTCCATGAAACGTTCCCAGCAGATCCGAAGGACAACCCACAGGAGGTGACCACGCGCAGCCCACAATGCCCAAGGTTTGACCACCGGCTGCTGGAACGCCAAGGAGATCCAGCACAAACTGACAGGCCGGGTAGGGCAGCCACCAAGCAGGAGACAACAGCACTTGTATTTTCACAGCTGTCTACGCAGGTGCAAGAAGCTGCCTGGAACAATGAAAATGAGTCGCTGCTGCTATCTTGCAAAAAGGATGAAAACAGCAAAAGGGAAAGTAGCAATGAAGGAGAGCTTGAAGCGGATCCACTGGAGGGACACTGAGGGCCTTGGAGACTTGGAGAGCTTTTGGGATGAGAAGTGCTCACTTTTGTAGCAGGAAAGCTACAAGAGCAGAAAACACAGCGATCTCCAGGCCAGCCACAGCCTGAAGAGGAAGCACAGACCTTTGAGGAGTCCAGCCTAAATCCCAAGAACGCTCCAGAGCGGCCAAAGAAATAAAGGTAAGGAAATGCCGGTGGGTGTAAATATTCCTTCAGCTGCAGAAAAGCTTTTCCGCCTCACAGCTACCCAACGGACCTGCGGCAAAGGACAGGGGGCCGCGGGCAGGACCGAGGGGCACGCTGCAGCATGCAGCCCTCAAAGGGCAGAGAACAGACTCTGGGTGATGCAGCAGTTCCTTAGCGCTCACGCTCCCACCAAGGTGCCCTGTACCCCACTTGCAGCACCCAGGTCTGCAGAGGCATCTTGGAGACAGGGCTCCCCAGAGGCAAGCTCTCTGGGCAAAGGAAGAGAAGATAGGACTCACAGGATTTTGACTCCCCGGGATCCAGTCGCAAGTCACAGAAGAGAATCTTTGGTGGAGTGGACAGGATACACTGGCCCCGCTCCCCTGGAAGAGAAGCAGCAGCACGTGAACGCTGTCCCACCTCGGGACCCGGGCCAAGGAGGGCACTCACTGCACACAGGCCAGGGGAGGAATGAGGAGGAGAAGGGGTCAAGGAGGATGTATGTCATGATCCTGAGACATTCCTAGAACAGCCGGACAGACAACCGTCACGTTTCACTCCAAGCTACCACCACTGATCCCAGTATTAACAAGGTCCTGCAGCAAGGACCTTGTACCAGGGAATCGCCAGTGAAACCAACGTGGACTTCCCACTCGCGTCTACGCGTGCTGCCCTCCAGACACACGTTAGTCTGCTTGACTCCTGCTCCTTGTGCCCTCGCTGTCCCTACCCAGGCTTACAGGAGCAGCACTCACCTCTGTTGGGGACGAAGACTGTCTCGTTCTCTGCCTGCACGTCATGCTTGCTGCCGTCAGAAGGAGGGAGCGCTACCCGGTTCTCGCTGGCGTGAAACTGGCAGTGGATCTGGGCGCTGGCCCACGCCAGCATCTCACTGGGGGCAAAAAAGAGCAACACACGTGTTGATGCTTTAAGCCTGGATCACAGCGAGCGTGAAGTGACACGCAGAGCAGCACTCTGGGGCACCTCCGGTGGCAACACGACTGCCAGGGAGGTGGGCAGACTCAAAAGCAACAAATACCCGCAGCCTGGGTTCGTCTGCCCCTGCCCACAGCGCCTGGATGCCCCAGGCTTGACCCTCCTCAGGGCAGGCAGGCCGCAGGCGTGCCCCCTCCCCACAGCACCATCCCCCTCAGGAACATCCACTTCTGGTTGTGTCAGACCAGAAGAAGACGCTTCTGGGTCCTTCATAAAGACCTACTTTCTCCTCACGATGCCAGGGATTTGCTGGTGGCTACAGGGGAGGCCAAGGTGCCATTCCGCCTCCGCTCTACAGCCACGAGAATCGGTGGCATCCAGCATGAAAATGTGTCTGCTACGAGCTCAGCCATTCCACAGGGCATTTCCCACAGCATTACTGACACCTTTCCGTTTCCAAAACGCTCATCTGTTTTAATTCCAATAGCAGTCTCGTTAATTTAGCCAGTTATGTCTCCTCTGGTGTGTTCTAACATCTCAACCTCATCAGTAAGCACTGGAGCTTCAGGTGGCACAGGGATTTTCTGTGGCACACTGGTATCTCCCAAAGTGACACATCGGAGCAGTTAAACATGTAGATGAACCGGAGGAAAAAGGCGTGCTGCATTTGTCTCAGCTGACTAACAACGCCCTGTTTGATCTTTTGCATGTGCTGGCTGCCTCTGCCCAAACTCGTGTTGCTTACTCTACACAGTTACCTCTAACCCCACCACCGTGATTCCACACCTTCGGAAGTACCAGCACGGCTTTTCCGCAAGGTTTTCTGTCGCAAGGTGTCTGCCATATGGAAACAGAGAAATGCTCTTGCTTAAGGGACCACGCTCACCCATTTTGTATAAGCTTACCGTGATTACAGTATTCACTTTATTTTGAATCGTTTTTCCCCTATTTATTTTCCGTATCGCCCAACAACACACCACTGGATTGTTTTACTGTTGTTTTGTTGTTTTTTTTTTTTAACGAGACTCCCAAACAAAATTTCCAAGTGCCTTCCTACCAGCACACCTGGCTTGTCCCGTTGGCAGGGCGCAGAAGAATCCTGCACTGGTGCCACTGTCGTTTCCTTGCCCTCTCGCCTCCCCCTAACAACCCCTGTAGCCCACACGGGTCACACTGCATCCACGCAGCCTTTGTGCAGAAGAGCTTTTGTTTCCTGCGTGCCTCGTACATCAACCTTCCACCCCTACCGCCTTCCAGTCCTGTCCCTGTGCTGGAAACGCGTGCGGATCAGTTCCTCCCCCTGCGCTGCTGCTTGTGCTAGCCCAGAAGGTTCCAGTCCCCGACAGGTCTACCTGCCCGCTGCAGCGACTGTGCTTTGATCTGGCTCCTGCCTTTACGCAACCCACAGCTTCGATTTCCAAACCACCGATCTACTTGTGTTGCCACTCATATGACCTGGCCAGGTCTTGTCAGTTTGGTCACCTGCTTTCTTATGTTAAAAATTCTCCTTTTTCCAAGAGGTGGTTTTCTATGGACCACGACACACCTCAAGTTCATAGAATCACAGAATGGTTTGGGTTGGAAGGGGCCTTACAGACCATCGGGTTCCACCCCCCCTGCCATGGGCAGGGACACCTTCCACTAGGTCAGGCTGCTCAAAGCCTCATCCAGCCTGGCCTTGGACACTTCCAGGGATGGGGCATCCACAGCTTCTCTGGGCAACCTGTGCCAGTGCCTCGCCACCCTCTCCGGGAAGAATTTCTTCCTGATATCTAACCTAAACCTCCCCGCTTTCAATTTGTACCCGTTACCCCTTGTCCTGTCACTACAGGCCCTTGTAAAAAGTCCCCTCCCAGCTTCCTTATAGGCCCTTGTAAATTCCCAAAATAAGCTCCCATTACTGTGCTGCGAACCCCCGAGACTGCTCCAGCTGGTGCCTTTGCATTCCCACGTTTCAGAACCAGGAAAAACAACGCTGTCACCGCACAAGACAAAACTCCAGAACACCAGATGCATCGGCCACAGCTGAATTCGAAGGCTGAATTCAGCAAAGTGGAACCGTGAAGAAAAGATGGAAAGTTAAGGAAGGCCATAAGCAATGAAGCCTTACAGCGGTAACAGAAGAGACTGCGTTGCTGCTGCTGAGACTGCAAGCACTGGAAGCGGGGCCAGCAATCACGTGCGAAATGCATACTGGTGATGAAAAGATGCTGACCCTGACGGGGCTGGAAACGGACGCTTCCCAGGAAGCGCTGAGGATGAGAAATCCCTCTCCACCCCCTGGAGGATCGGACAAGGCGGCTCTGGGTGACTACTTACGGTGAGGAGTCACCCCCTGTGAGCCAATGTAGGAAGCTCCCATCTTCCCACATTTCCTCAACACCTAATCCAGGCACGGTAATGGTAAGAGGAGATGCAGCGCTGAAAGGCCGGGCCACAGACAAGGCTGCCGCAGAAGGCTGCCTTTTTCTGACTCCAGTGCTCACCCCTCTGCCTGTCAGCTGGGATCACTCCGACTTGTCAGCACACTGCCAGACAGAGCAAGCTCCTTCCATAAACGTAGGAAATGACAGCGTTGTCTGGATGCTGCCCTGCGACACCGCCCCCCTGGCGTAACTCGATATCCTGCTCTGACAGCCAGTCTGGCTTCATTTTCTGCCTGCAACCTCGTCACCGAGGGCTCACCTGAAGGGTATTGCTAACCACACACTTTTTTTTCTCATCTCCTTCTTGGGGGCAGAAAACCAGAATAATGACCTCAGTTTCAGCCCTCAAACAGCCGTGGCACAAAGCACCCGTAATGGAGCACCTCGTGCAGGGAAGTCGCCAGCGGCCGAGC
>NW_010249925.1:0-23896 GCF_000690775.1 Eurypyga helias
CGGGCATCGTCCCGGTGCCGACCGTAGTGTTTCATGTGTCCTTTTACTGGCATGTCGTTTCTCTAGCAAATTTACAGCAGGAGATTACTGCTGGAGCTGACCTTTTTTCCTTCGGCTGGGGTAATGAATGTTGCTATTTAAATGCTCTGCCTCCGCAGCCCGTGTGCTTTAGGTTTTTAAAAGGGTAGCGCAGTACCCAGGGGAAGCCTTTTGTTGCCTGGCTGTGAAACCTGAATACAGGCTCTCTGATTGGAAGCTTGAGAGGCAGAACATAACAACTGAGAATAGATTTATGCGGTGTAACTTAACCTAAATCATGTCCCAGAGATAGAAGATATGAATTGGATCCTGAGCTGGTGTAAATCGGTATCATCCCCTGGACCAACGATGCTTACGCCAGCCCAGAAGCTGGCTTTTGCTTCTTAAAATGAACACGAGCACTGTCCAGCAATAGCATGGAGTGGTTTAAAGGAATCAAAATGCCAGGGAAGTTTCCTGATAGGAAGAGCATAATCACTTCAATTAAAATACGCTAAATACAGTAATGTTGGAAAAAAACCCTCAGAATCCTTAAATATACACGACCACTTTAGGATCAATATATTCCTTATTCTATATATTCTTCACAGTTTGAATGGAGCTCCAGGAATATAAGGCCTTCTAGTGTAAAATGGATATATTAACACAAAACCATGCAAAAGAGCACTATCACCTAATTTTCAGCAGCACATCATGGAGCTTGTCCCTAGAAAGCCTACTTTTCAGAAAGTGTGTTGCAAATGGATCAAAATCATAAAAGAAGAAATCATAAAGTTAAATACAGATATTATTAAATTTCAGTCTTCAGTAAAATGTCTCATGAAAATTTATTATTCATCCCACCTCTCTATCCCTAAACTGATAGAGAATTGCAGTAATGTTTTGTAACTATAATCAATTATACCAAGAAATATTACAAGAAATAATCAAAAGGTTGTAATAACATTTTTTAAAAGTTTTAAGATTTATGGTGAGCAGTTATTAAACATTTTTGAAACATGACAAGAGTAACAGGAGATAGAAAACTGAAAACCTGGATTAATTTCTACTGCCTGTCCTTTATCTGCACCCCACTTCCTCTCTCTCTGACTGGGAGGAAATGTGTATTGTTTTAGTTGTGGATGTGAATTCAAATGATAGTTTGACCATAGAATCACTTGTTTATCACCTTAGTCTGGTGGTACACACAGTACTCTTCAGTGGCTAGACAGACCATTAGACAAGATGATTTACACTTTCAACAGATGTAGGAAAATTTTGATGTCACTATCCAAGGTTTCAAGAGCCCACTAAAATGTGAAATTGTGTCTTTGTTTTGCAATACAGCAGAATAAAGTAATGTGTGTACATTTTGCA
Organism: Eurypyga helias; assembly: GCF_000690775.1. Taxonomy (NCBI): domain Eukaryota; kingdom Metazoa; phylum Chordata; class Aves; order Eurypygiformes; family Eurypygidae; genus Eurypyga; species Eurypyga helias. The sequence continues at coordinate 1,396 of NW_010249925.1, forward strand.
GATGAGGTCCTAAATCCTTAAGAGATTACTTCAGAAGGTTAATTTTCTGTAATTTCTCCTAAATCCCACAGTAGTCATACATAGAATCATAGAGTTACAGAACCATTTAGGTTGGAAAGGGCCTTTAGGACCATGAGTCCAACCCTTAACCTAGCATGGCCAGGTCCATCACTAAACCATGTAATTAAGCACCACATCTACAACATGTCTCTTAAATACTTCCAGGGATGGTGACTCAACCACTTCCCTGGGCAGCCCATTCCAATGTCTGACAACCCTTTCAGTGAGGAAATTTTTCCCAATATCCAATCTAAACCTTCCTTGGCACAACTTGATGCCATTTCCTCTTTTGTTATCACTTGGTCGCCTGGGAGAACAGACCAAACCCTACCTGTCTGCAACCTCCTTTCAGGGAGTTGCAGAGAGCGATAAGGTCTCCCCTGAGCCTCCTCTTCTCCAGGCTAAACAACCCTAGGTCCCTCAGTTGTTCCTCACAGGGCTTGTGCTCCAGACCCTTCCCCAGCTCCGTGACCCTTCTCTGGACACAATCCAGCACCTCAGTGTCTTTCTTAAAGTGAGGGGCCTAAGATTCAAGGTGCAGCCTCAACAGTGCCAAGTACAGGGGAACAATAACTTCCCTGCTCCTGCTGGCCACACTGTTCCTGACACAAATAGTCAATTAAAATAACTGCTTAACTGCAACGAACTCTCACTGTACAGAAATACCCCGACTGTACGCCAACCAGCACAGGGTAGTGCTATATAAGGATATATCTATAAACCTGGGTGGCAGAAAATTATTTAGGTCATCATTCAGATCTGCGTGAATATCATTCAGATCTGCATTTTTAGAGCTCCTGTGTATGTTTAGGCATTCAGCAAACAAAAAAAAGAAGCAAAAATAAAACAAAACAGAACAACCATTTTCACGCCCGAAAGAGTTCACAGTCTTCTAATATTCCCATTATTGCAACAGCAGGACCATTGCTGAATGCCTGGGAGATGTCAGACACAGGTAGCCAATGCTCCAGTATCTTAAGAAACTTCTGCAGTACCCCTAAGTCCTGATGACACAGAAGAGAGTTTTAAGGAAATGCGGCCTTAGTCTGAGCTTTTTTTGTTTTGTTTTGCTTGCTTTTTGTTCTGTTGTTTAATAAACTCTGATCCCAGAAAAAGCTGAACAAATAATGATGGACATGTATGTTAAAGGAGCAGCCAGGAAGCTCTCAATATGATGTGCATGCCAGGAATATTGTGAAGATCCCACTGACACAGGCTTTGATTCAGGGCATTTACAACTGAAAATAACAGCAGACCCATGTCATTTAACAACTTGGAAAGATTGGTGTTCAACTGGTAACGTGCAAGCACATGAAGAAGCGATCAAATTGATATTGATAAAATTTCAGTCAGATAAAGACAAATACCAGAAAATCTCTGCCAAATCACAAAAAAACCCCTCGGCCTTTCTAGGAAGTATTGTTTTTATTTCTGCCTTTTTTTTTTTTCCAAAACTTTGAAATGCTCGAATTAAAAGATTTAAGCAAAATAAATAAATAAGAAAAGTTTGCCTATTTTTACTTTTTTTTTTTTAATTGAACATTGACATTTTCAATAGAAATCTTTGTTTACAGTAAAAAGTTCCTATTTTCCTACTCATCCTCTTGTGTGAATGTCACCAGCAGGCCTGAAACCTGTGATTCTATTCATTAGCCAAGTATGAAGTCAGGTTGGCTGCTGCTAAGACATAGTGCCTCTAATTCTAGCATATTGGTTTCCCCATTTTTGATGCCTACTCTTGAAATCTCAGCTATCACAGTGCCATAGGAGCTGTGCTAGCTGCTTTTGCCAAATGCCCTTCATATTTTGCCTTGCCACTGTTTCTTGATTTTCTTATTTATTCCCTGTCCCCATCTCTCCTGGTGTAAAGCTTCTTGAAGAACTGGAGGGGAATGTAGCCTAAAGCTCCTCCTGAAGCCAAGCGGGGCGTGGCCACATGTACTGGGGCATCATGCATAGCCTTGCAACTTTCCTGTTGGGCATTTTATGTAAAGATTTCCAAACAGAATTAGATGTCTGTAGTCATATTTAGCATGGAATAAAACCAGGTTTTATAATTCTACTGTATACCTTGACATTGCTGTTTCATTTTCAAGGAAATCTTTAATTGCAGGATAAAATTTTAAAATTGCTGTTGGAAAACTCAACAGTTGAAATCTACAGTTTCACTGTATTGGCAATGAGTTGTGATGAAAGAGGAATCCCATATGTAGAATCTCTTAAACTCATCAAGAAGTATGGTTTTGGAGTTAAAAAAGTTAATCTCATTGTTAGATTGAACTGTGAAAACTTTCTGCTTCCTCCCCTTTATTTCTTTCTCATCCACCAACCCAAAATACTGAAAAAAAAAGCATTCACTTCAATATTGTTAATAAATATATCAAAAACTCATTTTCAAAGTTCCTATGCTAAATGTAATTAGATTTTTAAAATGAGAAAATAAAACAAGTATATAACAAAACAGTTTTGATAACGAAATGAGGATTTCATATAAAGCAAGACAGAATTTGGGAGGGAAGGGGAGTCTTTTTTGTTTGTTCTGCCAGGAAAATAAAAACATTTCACTCCATTCACAAGTCTGGCCACTGTACAGAAGCTCGTTTTGCCCTTTTTTTCACTTAGGATTTTGTCCTAGGACTGATGTCTAGAGATTTGGATCCACTGTGAGTTCTCCTGTACTGTCTGAGTGACTTTGTGCAAGTGTCAATCCTGGAGTGGGGTTTGAGGCCAAATTGGCCATGCGTTTGCATTGCTTGTTTGCATAAACTCCTTTGGCTCAGCTTTGGAACAATCCAGTTAGCACTCCTGGCAGGCTGGTGGTCTCCCACCATTCTACATCCCTTCCTTCTGCCCATTCTTCCAGCTGTTTCTGGGACTAGCTGTGGTTTGGTCAGTCTTTTAGATGGCTCTGTAAAATAGGGTTAATAAAACTTTTCCTATCCACTTTTTATCTCCCTAGGGAGGGCTGTCCAGTGAAGGTGCAGTATGTGGGATTACGCTGCATGCTTTCATATCCATGATGGCCTTCATCTCTAGATACAAAATGAAGAGTGGCAGTATGTGCTCTGGCATATCTTATTAACGAGAATATGAAGCATACGTTGCTTGGCAGACATCAGTTGGCATTGTTGGAGTGGATCTGGGAAAGTAAAGAAAACTAGGAATCCCTCTCTAGGCTGTTACTAGTCTTTGCTCCCCTCCTGCTGCCATATTCCTAGCCAGGAGCCTGAGCTGCTTTGTTTCACAGCAGTGTTCCCTGCCATAAAACTTAGAGCAACAACTCTCTGGTTAGCAGCCTTAAAGTAGAGGTCATGCCATGGTATCTTCATTGCTACTCTGTAGTAGGTAGTAGGTAGCCCAGAACTGTACATGAGATGTAATCATGCTTCCTCCATTTATTCGGCAATGATATCCTTCACGCTGTAGCTCTCTGTGCTCTGGCCTGTTGAAGGCACAATAACATCTCATAGAATCACAGAATCACAGAATCATGGAATGGTTTGGGTGGGAAGGGACCTTAAAGATCATCTAGTCCCAACCCCCCTGCCATGGGCAGGGACACCTTGCACTAGACCAGGTTGCTCAAAGCCACATCCAGTCTGGCCTTGAAGACATCCAGGGATGGGGCATCCACAGCTTCTCTGGGCAACCTGTTCCAGTGCCTCACCACCCTCTCTGGGAAGAACTTCTTCCTGATATCTAATCTAAACCTAAATCTCAGATAAGGGTGCCAAGGTGTTACCATCGCAAACTAATGTCAGCACCCATCCAAAGTGCCACCATGTGCATAGTTAGGGAAACTTTCTAAACTGGACTTACTTAACCATGAACTAATTTGGATATTTACCTTGGGAAAGGAGGATATGAAACATACGCAGCTTCAGAGTTTAGAATGCATCTAGGTATAAACAGTGTTTCTACAATGAAGTTAAAAGAAATTCAGAAATATTACACAGAATAGTGGTGAGAAAACACAATACCTTGATTATTTTTAAAATGATGCCTCTATTATGAAATAAAATATTATTCCAAACAGAGACCAATATAATGTGTAAAACCGGGAGGCATTGTGTTCTTTGTGTTAATAGAAAGAAATCAGCACAGGGAAAAAGCTTTCATGGTAATTTGTGAAAAAATGTGGGTTAACTAACCTTGAAGCAGAACCTTTAATGCTGCTCCTTAGACCAAACACTTCTTTCTGAAAAAAAAAAAGACAAAAGAAAAGACAGAAGATGGGTTCATAAAGTTTATGTTTTGAATGAAGCCAAAACCTGCACAACTGCTTTTTAACAGTATCGGAGTAACCACTTCATACATGAAAAACAGGCTTAAAACAATTCCAGTGTGCATTTGGAGCTAGAACAGTTGATCTATGCTGCTTAGAGGAGTTCATCTGTAAAGTGAACTTTTATAACAGTCACTAGAAAATAAATTGCTGTGGTTCTTTTGCTCTGTGTTGGAGAATAAAGATCCCCTCATATTTCATAGAATCATAGAATGGTTTGGGTTGGAAGGGACCTTAAAGACCATCCAGTTCCAACCCCCCTGCCATGGGCAGGGACACCTTCCACTAGACCAGGTTGCTCAAAGCCTCATCCAGCCTGGCCTTGAACACTTCCAGGGATGGGGCATCCACAGCTTCTCTGGGCAACCTGTTCCAGTGCCTCACCACCCTCTCCAGGAAGAATTTCTTCCTGATATCTAATCTAAACCTCCCCACTTTCAATGGGGAGGTCTTTCAGACCCCTTGTTCTGTCACTACAGGCCCTTGTAAAAAGTCCCCCCCAGCTTCCTTGTAGCCCCTTCAGGTACTGGAAGGCTGCAATAAGGTCTCCCCGGAGCCTTCTCTTCTCCAGGCTGAACAAACCCAACTCTCTCAGCCTGTCCCCACAGCAGAGGTGCTCCAGCTCTCTGAGCATCTTCGTGGTCCTCCTCTGGACTCGCTCCAACCGGTCTATATATATATATTTTTTTTTTCTCTGAGAGGAATTCTGCATCTTGAGGATGAGCTTCTGTGGTGTAGGAAGAGTGCTGCTAGCCTATGTAAAAATCCTTCTGTGTAGGGACTGGGTGGTCATGTAATAATTTAGCCTTGGAAAATATAATATAGAGCAAGGCTGCTGTAGGAGCAGAGCAGGCACCAGGTGGTGACTCCCGTTTCATGTTCTGGCTCTGTGTCCTTGCTCCAGGAGGATCTAGCTGCAATGGGCTTTTCTACTGGAAGAGTTTATGTCCCACACCTGCACCAGCTCCAAGAGGCAAGCTGATGCAGGAGGATGGTAGCCAAAAAGACTCCATGCCTCTTCGCTGCTACCAGAGTGACAGGAGGAATCAACATTATTGTATGCCTCCTCACATATACTGCGTTGTTAGGCATTTGTGTAGCAGAGCTTGCTAGGGCCTTGATATGCCCTTTACAATCACATCACACTGTAGCTGCTGAGACCTGAGTTTATAGAACTGGTTATCCTTGCGTGGACCTTGTTAAAAGACTTGTGTAATTTCTATTCTATTCTATTCTATTCTATTCTATTCTATTCTATTCTATTCTATTCTATTCTATTCTATTCTATTCTTTTCTTACACCATGGCTATCAGTGGTGTCTGTTGCTTAACTGCAACTTTTTTCCTTGCACAAAACAAAACCAGACATTTTCAGTCCTTGTGTCGTGTCCCCCCCTCTCCCAAATCTCTCCTTGTAAAAAAGTGAGATGAATAAAGGTGGCTGGCCAAGATAGTCTCACCAAGTCTGCAAGAACCCTAGATACGACTGAGCTCACTAATTCGTCTGATGAGATTTAAGATTTATGACATGTGGATGAAGGTGCATTTTACAATAGCAACAACAACAGCAATTATCATATGTATTATAAAATGGTAGTGTATTATTCTTACTTTGGAAGGTAGTCAAAATGCTCTTGTGAAGCCAATTTCCCTCCTCTTCCCTTTGCACAGGACTAGTAAAACCACCAAATGCAGAGTTTATGTTGTTTTGGGGTTTTGTTTGTTTGTTGGGGGGGGGGGGGTGTTTGCTTCTAGCATAAAACATCCTGCAGAAACTTCTAAAGGAGTATTTCTCCTTTGAAGCCAAGCATTTGAAATCCTGATGTAAGCCTAACAGGTGAACCAATGCTTGTAAACCCCGAGTCTTGTAAGAGAAGCTTCTTCATCACTGTTTGGTGAATAGCTCACTGCAGCTCTGTTTATATAGACATATGGTGTGAAGAACACTAATACAGTTGTCTGTGCACAACTGTAACAAACAATCTGCTTATTGTGTATTTTTTTAGGCAACACTTCATGCTGTCTAACAGGTGGCCCCAAGTTACAATAGGCACACTGTCAGGGTAGAACAAACCCCATTTACACAAGAGCCTTGACTGGAGATAGTGACTAAGACAGCCTGCAAAATCAACCTTAGAACATGATTGTTTAAAACACTGTAAATGCCATGAACCTCTAATGAATATGAGCCTTGCCTTTTACATCCTCCTGTTGCCTTCAATCTATCTCAAGGCCAGTAGAGTGAATTCCTCCCAATGAATGAATGCCAAACAACATTTAAAAATCTCTCACATACTATAAGTCTCAAGTTTAAGGATGTAATGCAGTTTGATTTATACAAAAATTGACACTCTTTTTGTTTTAACTACGCTGTCAAGTTTCATTACAGGTTTTAGGTTTGTTAGGACCATGGTTTCACCTGTAATCTCAGAATCTTTAAGTGTGTTGCACACTATGTATATCTAGGAACGTATTGTGGAACAAGATTTATTCATGTTCACTGCAAAGGGGGTAAGGTGAATCATTCAGCTTTTTCTCTAAAGATAAACTTCTATTACATTCCTCTTTTCATTCTCCTTTGTGACCTTTCCCCCAGAAATTTCCTTACCATTCACTGCTTTTACTTGCTAAAATTTTTTTTCTGGATATGCAATCGTGGAGCATTTTGTGTTTTCACTTGTTCTGCAGGAAGTTGATATTTATGATTGTGGGTTTGGTTTTTCTTTGGTTGGGTTTTTGTTTTGGTTTGGTTTTTTTTCCCACTCAGTGGAATTCCCCTGGCAGAGAGTGAGATTCCCCTGGGACAGGCTTTAAAGTTCCTGGAGCTTTGGTTTTGACACAATACTTGATTCAGCTCTCATTGAACTTCACTGATTTTACATGGGTGGATCAGGTCCTGTGTGAAAATCTCAAATGGAAGTGGCATGGAAATAGACAGTCCTATCAACCCTGAAAAGCTGGGGCACAAATGATCATATCTGCATAGTAAAGTGAGAAATAATTTACATAATATGCAGAAAGGTACTGAATATCCTCAGGCTGTGACCAGTCTCAAATCTTCCAGCATCTTCCAGCAGCTGATGGTGAGAGATGGGCACCCCAGAAAGCAGTTCATCTCACACCAAGGTAGATATCGAAGAGAGCTGTGAGAAGTCTCTTTCCAGGTGCCCATCTCTCCTTTGACAAAAGGGAATTCCAAGGTGAATAATGCCTAAATTCTCAGTGATTACAGTAAGATAAGACAAATCCCACCCATTTCAACTGGATGTAGGACAATAATAAACTTTTGCATAAGCGTATTTGTGAGATGGTGTCTTCCCTCAAAAGGTGGTTTCCTTTAGTTCTGCAAGGTGCTGAGTGCTTTCTAAATTACGTGAGTTCAGCAAGACATGACAGTGCTGACTATTTTATGAAAGGAATGGAGCATCTTGATAGCCTGGATCAAAAATTATTCAGTTGACATTTGTGTGGATTTCACCTTTTTGGAGAGATACTAGCTGTTAACTTCTGATGATCAGTTTCAAAGGTTACTTGGTCAGATAAGTATTCCCATTATTTTTTCCTGCAATTTCTTTCATCCCAGTCCCATCCCTTTTGCAAAGTGTGGGAGCATTCTGAAGCACACACAGCTTTTTGTCAGAAATTATCTAGATGAGATTTGATAGAGCCTGAACCAAACTTCACAGAATCCATGGAAAACTCTCAGTGGTTTCACTGGTATTTGGTGAGGCTACTACTACACTAATTCATGAGGATGCCTTGCTCAATTTAGAAGAAGACCTACCTTAGACATCATGTCTGGAGCAAATATTTGCTCGTGAAGTCTGGAGTAACCTAAGTCTGTTGAACAGCATTGCACTCACACATATGTCATGAAGTTAGGACACAGAACGAGTTAAATCCTCAGTAATTATGAGATCTTGAACTCTTATGAACTACCAATAATTTAGGAATAGAATTTTGCTGTCAAATCTAAGGGACAAGACTTCATTTGCCTTATATTGACTCAGTTTTTTGGGATGTTCACAATAGATATTTAGGATAGTGGATTGAAATGGAAATTGCATCCATAAAAAGAAATATTCTTACATTATGGGTTTGTGTAAGTATGTTTGGATGACTGAAAACCTATCCAGGTTTCCAAGAACCTGGACAGACTTTCTAAATGCTAGTATTGTTGCATGGGATAAGATCTAATGTTCATCAAGTCCAGGATCCTTGTCTTCAGCAATGGCCAATATCAAATAAATTTATGGAGATTTTGCCCCACTATTATATCTTTTCCTGGCCTCTAACAGATTGAAGTTGGCTTCCAAATGTGAAATTAAATGGCCTCTCAAAAATTTTTGTTATCAGTATGTATACATACATGAATATAGTAATGGCTTTAAAATGAAAGAGGGTAGATTTAGATTAGCTCTAAGGAAGAAATTCTTCATTCTTCTAGGCACTGGAACAGGTTGCCTAGAGAGGTTGTGGATGCACTGTCCCTGAAGTGTTTAAGGCCAGGTGGGATGGGACTTTGAGCAACCTGACCTAGTGAAAGGTGTCCAGGGGGTTGAAACTAGATGGTCTCTAAGGTCCCTTCTAACCCAAACCATTCTATGAGCCTGTGATAAAATACCTGTATTATGTATATCTATGGCTATACTGAGTTATCTGAAAGGGTTGTATCCAGGTCGTTCTGATGAGCACTGATCTGTAATGCGTAAAATACTGTTTGATTTCCTTATACTGTGAAAGGAAAACAAATAAATGCATATAAAGATCAATCCTTACTGCATTATTGTGGTTTGTATCTGTGCTAGTGAACTGAAAGGAGCCAGAACCGTTAGTGAAACTCCATAAATTATTCTGCTGAAAAATATTCCCTGGCACAACTTTCATCAAGGCCAATTAACAGTGTCTCAGGCAATGCCCAGGCAAAGTTTAAGAGTTTGAACAGGCCAGGGACCACTCCCACTAGGTAGTTTGGATGTGGCGATCTTGTTTTGAAAACTAAGAGAGTTTCACAGCATAGACTTGACCAGACCACACCTGATGGCCTCTAGGCCAAGGAATGAGCCCTGGCAAGGGTCAGTTTATCAGTAGTATGTTACCAGTCATTTCCTGGGGCAGTGTGCTATGATTTCAGTGTGCATGATGTGAAAACATGTTTTCTTGGCTCCAGGGTACAAATATTATAAGAATCAGGAACGAGGATTTTGGGGTTTTATTTGTCCTCGTGCCATTATAACTTTTTTCCTTTAGAGGAACAGTGAAAATACAATCATAGCAAGAAGTTGAGTTTATATAGGACAGTTTATATAAATTTACATAATTAGAGTTAAAAAAGGTACTTTCCTTTTTAGTGGTATATTTCAAGTGAGCTAATAATCTGGGTGCAGCAATATCTTTTACCTGGACTTATTTCGTACTGATTTTAACCTCAATCCAACATTTAAAGACTGATTTCTGTAATACCAGCAGCTTCCAGCCATTAATTCAGAATGTGCTTTTCAGTACAGCCACATACGTTTAAGAATAGGGGACAAGACTGCAAAGCTGACTGATCTCCACAGGTGACACTACTAGCCCTTGTCTTTGCATAGGAGCGAGTGTTCAGCTCAGGTGCCTCCACAATCTGGTGCACAAAAGAGGTGAGGGAGGTGAGCAAGGGGATAGCAGAGCCTTTGGACTGGCCTGTGTGGGACATCAAGTATTGTGTGTTGTTACAAAAGGTAATTTTAATGACAGCCATGTGGTTTTGGTATCTTACAAGATGATACTTCTTCTTCTGCAACTTCAAGTTACAGAAACTCTAGGTTCATCAGATAGATCAAAACAGAGGAGGAAGCAGTGATACAACAGAACTGTAGTCTTCTGAAAAGATACCAAAGCGATGTCAACCAACATATTGAACAGTTTTCTAAGAGAATTAGCACAACTTCAGTTCCTGGGTTTATTTTTGGAGAGACAAAAATTTGAAGTTGAAGTGACATTTTAGTACCCACTGAATGTCTTTCAGCTTGTTTTGAATTGGCACTTTACTTGAACTTACAGTTTCAATGCTTGGTGAACTCAAGTGGCTAGGTGCCCTGTTATCCACTGGAGAGAAGCAGATGCCTTTTGAGTCTTCCAAAGGACACTGTCTTCCTGCTTTTTTATTAACTTTTAGAGCATCACACTCAGATAACAATGGTGAGCACTAGTTCTTACTGAATACCATTCTGTGCTCTGCAAAATCTCTTAACCCTCTTACCACTGAAAAGAAAATGAATGGAAACAGAAATAAAACTCTTCCTTTCAGTCCTGCTGTAATTTCTGACAGCTGCAGAAGACAATTGTTATGGGGAGTATGAATTAATACTGAACTCAAAAAGTTTTCTGATGGTGCAAGCTCAATGTCTCTGCCGTATGTCTGAGGAAGAATGACACACCTGAGGCACTTCTGAGTGTGGACATCTGCTTTACAGTATGTTACACTCCTAATAGCTCAGTCTAGCAGGGGTCACACGCTCCTCAGTTTCTGCTAGTGCCTCAGGGCTGTCGTTTGTAAAGTTCTTAAATTAAATTCCTTTTAAATGTTACACCAAAAGGTCTTTTTAAAACATATGTGTGTTTGTATGTATATATATGTATGTTTACTTAATGAGTCTTCCATTTACTTGTTCTAAAATACAACCAAAATAACTTCTGTTCCAAAAATAATGGTAAGTAATTCTCTGAGTAAGAAAGTCAGTGTCAGCAGTTACTGTCTTGTCTGCCCTGGAGGGGATTCTCTGCCTTTAAGAATGAACTGAACTGCAATAAAATCAACACTTTCTTCTGCAGGATGGATGGCTTCCTTTTATAGGCTTAATGCTACCACCTGATGTCCTTAAAATAAGTTTTGTATTCTAATATACATGTTTTAATTTAGCTTCTGGGAAAAAAAAACACAACACCCTGTACATGGGAAATTAAAGTAATTGTTCAAGTTATTGTACAATATATCTCCCTGTAGCAGGTAGGCTAAATCTATGAATCTCCTTTTAGGCTAATTGCAAAATACCTTCATTTTTTTATCACTTCTCAGCCTTTACTGTAATTAACATAGCTGGAATATTGCCCCAGTGTTTTGAAGACCATGTCATTTTCTATAGTCAGACAAAAATTTTGAAAGAAAAGTTAACAGGTTTAACCTGTACTATTAGAACCATGTGCTTCGTGGAGGGATGGGTGGCATGGCTTTGCGGTGGCTCCATCTCTGCATTTGCTGGACTAGATGTGTCTTCAGAAGGGTAATAAACACAGAGCAACAGTATTAACCAAACTGAGTCACAATTAAAATGCCTATGGAACAAGGTTAAGTGTGTTCCTGTATGAAGGCATCTGGGTGTTTTATCATGTAAGATATACTGTGTGCTCTGCACCTAGGTATTGGCCTTCCCTGTCCCCTCCGAAGGTCAGCCCAGTTGAGTTTGTGTCCACCTCAGGTGGTTTCTGAATGGGTAGACTGTCTGTGGTTATGCTACTGCAGCAATTGTTTCTACTCTGTTTTTGGGCTGAGCCCCATTATTCTTTTCTATGTCTAGATACCATATCATCAGTCTATGTTTCATGCTGTCTCTGATTTCCCTTAACTCTTTTCCTTTCCATGCATGTTTTTATCCATCTTGGATTTTGGTGATTTTGTTTGTTTGTTTGTTTTGTTTTGTGTGCTGTGGACTTTTTATGAATGTGCATGTTTTCTTTGATTTGCTTTAGTATTTTTGTCACTTAATATTTTGATATTTTATTTTTATTTTCCCTTCCCCTTCTCAGCCCCTTCTTTTTTCTTCCCATATTTTTTCTTTTTTTATGTGTCTTTCTCCCTTTTCATATATTTTTCCTGTATCTTTGCTTGAAAAAGGCCACCTAAGGTTGCACTGCCGTGGCACAGTCTCCCTGGCTTACCTTGGAATGAGACAGTATTTTCCCTGTGCTCTGAGGTCTGTGGTTCAAACACTCTCTCTTTTGCCCACCTAATGGGGTGAAAACCGCTCTATCCATAGCAGACTATTTCTCCCTTGAGCATTATGCCTCCGTGTGATCTTCTGAGAAGTCTAACACTGGATGTAGTCAAAGAGAATGATAGCATTTATTAAAAATGGTTTAGAAGGCTGAAATCATATACCACGGAAACATGCTATAAAAATGAAACATACAGAAAAAGGCTCTTTTAAGATGCTGTTTGTAGTCCTGGAAACATGGTTACTGGGGAAGATGATATAAGCCATAGAAACACCCATTCTTAGAAATCACAGCTGGCTGCCTACCTCAGGAGCTGACAGAGTTAAGAGAGACCGGGAAAAACTTCACATGCTCATCTTTTCCAGATGTTTGTTTTTGTAGGGATCACTCTCTCTTCTGTTTTACTGGACCCAGGCATTCCTATCTCATTCTCATCAATAATGGATGCCCTCTTTTAGCATCTAGAAGTTTTACATACGTGTCATTGATTTCTTGATTTCTTTGGTGTCTAATCTCAGGCAGAAAACGCCCCTGCCTTTGGGTGTCCTCAAGTAGATGATGTTAGCCAACACTGCTCTTTTCCACCCAGGCTGTGCAGCACCCTGAGCCGCAGTGGTAGATTCAATGTCTCCTTACAGCCCAGCTGCATTTTGGCTGCTCTGTGTGTTATCTGACTGCTGGACACTTTGTGATCCTTTATGACCACAGACACTTTATCAATACATAGCAGTCTTCTTAAACCTCCACATAAGTGCACAGGAGCAAAAGATAGTAAATATTCCAGAAACATGAATTTAGCAGTAGGGCATCCATTTTTCACCTGTGTGAGAAAGGTAAAATTGTAACCTCTGTGTGTAAGATGCTGAATTGAAACATAGCTGTTTGTTGGCAATTTTTAATGCAAGTTATTGCTGTACAGTTTCCTCTTTTTCCCCCTTTTCTTTTTCAAAACATCCACTAGAATTCCGCACCCCTTTTTTTTTTTTTTCTGTTAAATACCTTGATAGGCTACTGGTAATCTACCACTAATCCTTTCTCCTCAGTACATGCATAAAGAAATAAAAGATGCCAGTTTGTGGCTTAGCTGCATTCAGGAAAACTTCCGTATTGCTGCCAAGAACTGCCATCTGCCACCTACAAGCGCAGGTGCCAGGGAGTCTCCTCTGCACACAAAGCATAATAATATAACACAAAGGACCAATGTGCACTAATAATTGCTAAACACACAGAAAGAGGGGCCAGAACATTTTTATGAAAGTTTACTTAGTCTGTGGAGATTTGCATACAGATGGCTAGGTCAGGGTGCTGTGTATGCCGCCTGGGCCACTGTGGGGTAGGGCTGCCTTCAAGCAGCCTTTATAAGCACACACGGCTTTTACTATAGCATAGTGTTGTGGAGAGACCTCATTCTGCACACACTGAATAGTCATTCAAGTAGCTTGCTTTGAAATGAGAAAAGACCTTGGATAGGGGGGAAAAAAAGCAAATTCTTTTCTTTGTGAGACAGAGGAGGAGTGTTGGGAAAGAGGCCAGAGGACTTAAAGAATGTGGGTTAGCAACCAGGAATTAGAGGAAAGTTTCTGTGGAGACACACAATTAGATATGTGGCATTCACCCCTCTCCTTCTAGTGGGCAACAAGAGCAAGCACATTTCAAAGGGTTCATCATCTGCATGAAACAAGGATAGGGGAAAGAAAAAGCACCCTAATTTTTAAAGTATAAAGAAAAGTGTAACTGTCTTAAAATAAAACAAACCCAAAGGTTAAGCAGCAAGAAATTTCCCTTCAAATAAAGCGTGAAGATTCAAACCTTGAATTTAGTGGATTTTCTTTGTCTATATGTGGATTTGAAAGTGTACATATGTGTGCCCACATACACATGTTTAGGTGCCTTCTAATATATTTAGATATTTTAAATTTGAAAACAGTGCTAGAAGAATTTGTCACGAATTTACCGAACACTTTTTTTTTCTAGAAAACATCCATGACTTCCTGACCACAAAACCCGAAAGATGCTGCCCTGAGTGGAATACTTACGGCAGGTGTCAGTATTTAGTGACCACTATGGTGGCTAATATAGAGAGTAATTTTCAAAGCTGCTCATCTTTTATGGATTTTCAAGTACAACTAATTATCATTTTTGCCTCTGAAACAGTTCACTATCCTAAGTGTATGGTCCAGACTTTTGCATGCTGTTTACACCCTGGTGACTTCATTTACACCTGTGAATCAGTTCCTGATTCTGAGAGAAAAGAGGATTAGTTGTCTGGTTGTTCACCTATCTCAATGAAAAAAAAAAAAAATCTATTAATTCTCTTCCTGTCCCTTATCCGAGATTCTTGAGGAAGATTTAATTATTGTACCTGCCTTATTTCGTTGCATCTTTAAATGTTTACTATAGATCATTTTAGAAAATAATAATATTGCTCCAAAAGATACTGCAATTACTTTAGTGTGTCTAGAGAAGAAAGTCACAAAACCTTACCTTTTTAAAACTTTATAGATTCATGAAGTATAGAATCTGACTACTTTGCAATCAAAGGATTCAAAAACCTTGCAAAAGCTCTGTGGGTTAAAAATATATAAAACATGATTTAGAGGAAAAGAGCAACAGATAGGTTTGCCCAAGGTCACAGAGGAAGTCTAAGAGAGGTAGGAATTGAATCCCAGTCCCCTGAGTACCAAGGCAATTCCGTATCCATTATCATTCATCCTACTTTGAGAGTGCTAATTGATTTTGACTGCTTAGCATGAGCTCTTTAAAGGGGCCTGATTTTCAGGGCTGTTTGTCTCCCGCAGAATGTGGGGCTGAGGTCTGGGGCAGGATGAAAAGGGCAGCAGAGAGGCTTTGCCAGAGTTTTGATTACTGCAGGGGTGGGTGCTTCCTCCCTGCCTCCTCTTGTGCTCACCTTGGGCTACCTACCGCGAGTTTCTTCAGCTGCACCCGCTTCTCCGGGGGCAAAGCTGGAGTGCTCATTCCCTCTGCCATGCTTTCAGCAGCCAGAGGCCTGAGATTTGCATTGCTGCCCCTAGTACCAGTTTGTCACAAGCTTTGCTTCCTTTAGGCTTCCAAAACCTGGCAGCGGTGGAAACTGTAATCATACATAGGACTGCAGGGAGGATAGGGAGATTTTTCTGTCTCAGACACTTCATCTCAGATTTTATATGTCATGCCAAGGATTCTCTGAGACTACACGTGGTTACTCTGTTAGCGTGTCCATCCTTTGAAATCAATGAACCATTTGTCACTTACATAAAATTGCGACTTTAAAAGACAAAATAAACCTGAAATACTTACATGCACTAAACCCACCAATACTTTAATTTTCTTATTTGCCTGGTGTTAGGGATTGTCATGTGACCAGCACTCACAACACTGTGCTTTCTGAAGCCATTGTGCCTGCACAGCAAAGTCATATCATCCTCTCCCAAAGCAAACCTCCACCTCTTCCCTCTCAGCACTGGAATTCCCCTTTCATGGCACTTCATGTACAATTAGGGTGTAGAGGTAGATCCAGACAGAGAGTAACCAAGTGGGAGGTCTCCGATAACTCAGCAGCAGTCTGCAGCTGCTCAACAGGTATGTTCTAGCAGCTGATTTAGGATCTAACACAGTAGATGCCAAGCTGGAGCCTGAGTTACACATTTAACTTGATCTTTTCTTTGAATGTGTTGTTCCTTTGGTGTAGGACTGCCTTATAAATCCTGGCTCGAACAAGGATGGGTACAACTGCAGAGACCTTTCTGAGAACCATATACTTAAGTGATGGCATGACTATGAGAGAACACAATAGTATCTCTTTTCTTAAATGTAGGATTTTTAATGCATTTCATAAGCCTTCTGGGCAAATTAGGAAAAAAATAATAAGTTAGCAATGGATAGAATCCAGGCTCCTAAATACCAAACACTGTGAAATTTCCATATAAATTATCCCTTCAGGAGCTGGGTTTTGCTTTGAATGCCTTCTTGGTCTATGAGGTCTGAAATTATGCCAGTCTGAGGGAGTTCCAGATATTTTCCATGAAGGCTGCTTTCCAAAATCTTTCAAAGTAATCACAGGATCTCCAAGAATGTCCTAACCACTGTTCTCCTGAGCAGTAGGACAGTGGTTAGGAGGTGTGTCCTCCTGGGCACTCCCCAATAATGGTATCATCTGAGTTGCTTTGGTCCACTGCAATGTCTTTAGCAAGTATCTCAGAGCTAATTTGCAAATTATTTGAAAGCAAATGTTTATCACAGGTGATTAAATGACTTTTTTTTTTTTTTAAAGACTCAGTTCCCCCAAAAATTATGTGTTTCTGGTAAAATCTAGAATCAGTAGATAAACTTTGAAACTTAGAGCTTAGAAATTAAATTACTGAAAATGAAATAAAATTAAATAAAAGCTTCTGTTCCATGTCTCTAAGAAAAACCTTGACCTCACTCAAGGCAGTAAGGTGGCTGCTGACAGCTACAACATTAGAATTTCTGCTTCTGTTCTCAGTTCTCTTTCTTTAAAGCAGAAATAACATAACTTTCTTACTTCAGAAGTGCATTAACATTTATGAGATACTCATGTACAGTTCAGTGCTTGCTCTCCTAGATTTTTGAAAAACTGACTTTTTTCTTTTTTTTTCATGTAGAAAGCTACAGTAATTCTTAGTGTGTATATACACTTGCCAGTTGAGAGCATCTATTTATATCATCCACTGATGTTGCATTTGGTCTAATCCTCCCAATGCTTTGTTTTCTGATTTCTGATCAGGAGTTATATTGTAAAACCAAATATTGTTGGAGATGACTTGCGCTGAGTTCACAAAATATTACAAAATTCATAAAGATAGATATTTAAAGTATACATACCTGCTTCTTTATACATACCTGCTTCTTAAAATGCAATTAGTAGGAAATGTTTAATAAATACAGGAGGAAAGCTTTATTTCCCTCACTTTTCTTACATCCTAAGGAAACTGTGTTACAGATAAATAATTTTCTTGAACAAAGCATAGGACATATCTTAAAAGCATTTCATATCTGAGGCAAGATTTATTACATTTTCACTTCCTCTCTGTTCCATAACTTTCCTCCAAGCTTCCGTTTTGATCTGTAAACCAGTAATTCTCAAAGACAAATGACTCGTGAAATGCCAGTTTGAAATACATACTTAAAATAAGTCATCCCATCCAACTATAAAGATACTTATTGGTAAGATATTTCCAATAGGGTCATCTTAAAAAAATCACACGGGCACATGACCACTAATAGGCACAACTTGTATGTGAGCATGTATAGACCTGAAAGCAATGGCTTGGTAGAACGCATCAGACTTTTGAACTAAATGTCTAGACAGACTCTAAATAGCAAAAACCTTCTAATAGAGAGGCAGAGATATGTTGAGGTTCAAGCGTAATCTGAATGTATTAGTAACTTCTGAAAAATCATGTCCTTTTCCTCATATGAAAAATGTACGCACTGCTACTTTTCTGACTTGGAAAAGACCTTTCTCCCTTGCAGCAGGCAAACACAGATGCAGTTGTCTGCAAAATGTGCTCAAAACATATGCTGAATAACATCTGGGAGATAGGAGGATACAGTCCTCATCTGAATTTGGCAGATTTCTTTTTCAGCTATTTTAAAAATATAAATAAGAGTTTATCAACCAAGTGATAACAAAAGAAGATTAAATTTGTTTAGATTTTTGAGATTCTCATGTCAAAGGGCTGGTTTTTGATTAGAAAGCCAAGGATCCAGAACCAGTTCCCTTGGACCTAGATCCTTAACTGATAGACAGGATTTGCTGAAGGAGAACAGGTCACTTGGAGATGTAGAGAGGATGAGGTTCGAGGTCATTCACAGAAATATTAGGAAATTATATGAGGTTTCAAGGTCACAAGTTGCTGGAAAACAAGAAGACAATGGAGGAAGGACTGCAGAGCTCCCAGTCTGATCCTAAATGGTATCTGGGTTTTTACATCTAAATCTGCTCTCTCTTTTCCTGGACAACTGGTTCTAACTTGTAACAGCTTCCAAATAACCAAGGAGGCAATGCAATACTCGGAGGTAAATGAACATTTTTTTAAAATGCCTTTGTTGCACTAATTTTCCTTAGCTGTGGGAATGAGAAGGAGGAGTGAAGTTTATACTGGGGTGATTTCTTCATGTAAGATACTTAAAATAATTCTAAAGAGGCAGAGTGACTTGGAAAATTTTGGTGGCAATAGTCATGTCATTTAGGCAAACATTTTTAAATGTTTGCCTAGATATGGATTGAGATACTAATTCTGCTAAGTGAAGTTTTTAATTCTACTTTCTCATTGTCTTGCAAAAAGAGCAAACCACAATGTGGGCCCACTTCTCATACGTCAGAAATAAAAAGGACCATAGAAGTATGGCATATTGACACAGTAGGACAATACATTAATTTCTAAAAATGCACCATCTTAGCCCTCCTCTCTCCTATTATTAGGGCACCACATCTGCAATGAAAACAATGAGTTTACTTTCTCATACATTTAAAAGATTTTGGAGGGAAAATATCAAAAGAAGCCTTGTTACTTGATAAAATAAGCTCGGCAACTTCTTTTAAATGCTGAGATAACCTCTCTGAAGCCATTAAGCAGCTTTTCCATTGACTGCAGTGGGTACTTGGTCAGGCATTTACGCTATAAGAAGAATTAGTATCATCCTTAAGAAAACACATTCCACAGAGTTGTTTTCCTATGGTGGATGCACCTTCTCTTCTCAAATTACAAAGAGCTTGTCATGAATTATTTTTTCTGCTTTATATAGGCAATGTCTACCTGCAAAGGTAACTAAAAGAATAACCATGGAGACGCCAATTTTACGGTAATTAAAAAAAGAAAAAAAGCAACTTTGCTAATCAGCAAACCCTTTGATCTGGTTAACCCTAGGGGTCAAAATACCCTGACCCCATCAATGTTCCTGCTCTAATGTTGCCCTGCTTGGATCATTTCTCCCATTGTTTTATTCATCCCATATTAACTTCAAAACGTAGCTGCAGTGTTCCTGTGTACCTAGCAAATCTTCCTGATCTTACAATGAGGTGAAGGCCCATTGTTTCACTCCAAATCAGTTACCATTGTGCCCATTCAGCAAAATCGTTCATTTCCCCAGTCTAATGACTACATCCTATTCGAGGCTGTAAGCATTTTGTCATTCTGACCACAGAGGCTATTTAAGCCCTTTGATCTTACCTGTTATTGCCCCACTCTTCAGCTGCTGAGCTGACAAAATAGGCACTCTTTTAGCTACAGGCATAAGTGACTGTATTTCCCATTTACAAGACATATATGCGAATGGAAGAATATGAATGTGTTGAAAGAAATGCCCCAAATCTTTAGCGTTGCAGTAATATGTGCAACTTGTGGGGAGCTGGGTTTTTGAAACATGCTGTGTGTTAGCCCCTGCTGAAGAGGTTATTGTTTCCCCTCGGTGTCAGCTTTTTTGCTTTCATTTCAGTGGGAGCAGAACTGAGCCAAATCCTTCAGTGCTTTCAGAAATGACACCCTAATTTTTTAAAGCCTCACATGAGGGTTCATGCTTTTTAAGCAGTGTTTTCCAGGGGGAAGAACGATGAGGTGAGCCAGAGACAGTTTCCTCAGCCACCTCCAGAAAATAGAGAATTTGCCGTAGAAGTGGGCAGCTCTGGTCCCCTCTTCTCTGCCATTTGTAGCCTCCACAAATTAACTGGAAGAAGAGTCATTGCTTACTGGATATTTTTTCTGGTAGTAGTGAGCTAAAACAAGACAGCAAGTCCTTGTAGCTTGAATGTGTAAGGTAGGAAGAGTGTGGTAAAGCACAGTACAAGTCCATGCCACAGCGTGCCTATAGGCTGGCCCTTAATTAGTAAAATAATATGAATGATTATGAAAATTTGAAAATGACTATAAAATGTATTTTACTATCTGGGTTTGGTGGAAAAGGAAATTACTTTCCAAATACTATTGTTTAAAACCAGTAATGCTTTTAAAAACTGTTTCCCTCCGTACAGTTGACTTTTCCCAAGCTAGATTTTCACTTCTTCCTAGATTGCAGCAGATCTGTAAAAAGGTTGTCATATCTCACAATTTTTTATAGTTTTTTCTTCCAAAGGCATGAACTCAGATCACAATATGATAGCCTGAGGAAGAAACACATTTTTTGTTTTTCTCCTTGTAGCACAGTTTTCTGTTTAGAAAAAATCCCTTTGCAGGTCAGATTGGGAAAGTGGTCCTAGAGGATGTTCCATTTGTCTGGTATATCTTTTCTTCCTGAAGTGGAAACATACCTTTAAAAAATGGCAATATATGAACTAATCAGTGCATTACAGAATTGCCAAATGCCTTTGGCTCTTAACACAGCAGAACCTGTTAACCACAAGGAAAGTACTTCTATTTCAGTAAAGCAACAGATGTATGCTTATAGTCCAAATACTTTCTTTTTTTCTTTTTTTTTTAACAGAAAAAGACTCAACTGCTAAAGTTCTTGTACATGAAACACTGGAATGTCTTGCCTAGATAGATGTTCTAGCTAAAGTGCAAGATTGAGAAAGTAGCCTAGTGACATAAAGGAGCAGGAATTACAATTCCTATGAAGCTCCTTGCTAGGTCATAAAAATAAAGAAATTAATGCTGACTTATTTAAAAAACTCAAATCTGTACTTCCAGACCATAAATAATGCCACTGGAGAAAAAACAGCCTGAAATGATGAGCAATCTTTTGTAAATTATAATGCAGGTATTTGAAGGGTTTTTTTTTCCAGAAGAATGCTCCAGAAATCAGCATTGTAAGAGCTACCCATGTGTTACAGGATTTTTTTAAGGTACTTTGTTTTCTGATTTCTGATCAGGAGTTATACTGACATACACTAACTTCCACAGGAAAGAGCTTTGCTCAGTTATTACACTTTTGATAGATACAAGTTGTAACAATAAGAGAAAGCTAATGTTTATTTGTTAGAGAGTTAAATAATTCATGACCTTAATTAGTTCCAGAAAATATTACCAACACACTCAATCTAATCTACGTTGCTGCTGTGACTGAGAGATCAAGAACTGGTAATCAAACCTATGTTTTATGCTTAAAATTGCTTTAATTCATGGATGCTTTTATAAGAAGTATTTAATTTATGCTGGAGGACCACACAGGGGGGACTAGAGGATTTATGACTTAAGGGACCACAGTGTTCTTTTCAAAATATAATTTTAAAAGAGGTCCATTTTTTAATTTTTTAACATTCATTGGCCAATGCCCTATACAGCCATTTACCTCATACCTTTCTGCTAAAAGTATGGCAAATTTTTGCGTATTTTAATGGTGACTGTAAGGCTTGAATTAGTAATAACAGGCTGTGGTCCAGAATCTTAACCCTTTGCTCTGGCTGCTATTAGTACATGAGATGGACTCAAATAAAAGCAGCTGCATGTTCTGCTTCCTATGCTAAGTACCTCAGCAAGAAATATGAGTCTGAAATGTAAGAGAACCAAATAATATATGAACCATGTTAGAGAACATGGAAGAGAAAGTTTGTAAGGTCATTTCAATAAGAAAATCACATAATTGCTGTTCACTAAAACTGTGGTTCCACTATGACATTTGCTTCCATTTTGAAGCATCGGATTTAAATGAATTTCTGAAATTTTCTCAATGACACTTGGCTACTGTTAAATACAGAAGGGTGACAAAGCTTGTTATTCAAAGGCTCTTTTGGTGCTATTTGCTACTATCGCTATTAAATTACTATCATAATCTAGTATTTGCAGTGTGGTGGTATGCCTGAGTCCTCAGATGCAAGTACAGGACGTATATCTACTAGATATCCTGGAAATGTGTAGACAAACATAACTTCTTTCCCAGAGTGCCTGTGATTTAGTTTTGTCATTAATTTCTTAGTAATATTTCACATATTTTTCAAACACAGTAATAAATTAATATAATGATAAAGTAAGAGAATTTAAAGTGCCATTTGAGTTTAAAAGGATGCATATACCAGATTTGTAGAGAGAAGGTGATATCCTCAGTGATAACTCATAGATAAAATATTTTAGGAAAGCTTGTGAGGTTTTAAAGTTGCTTTTTGCAGACTGGGAAGGCCAGCATACGCCCTGGCAGCTGGGATGGTAGGAGGGTTTGATTGGATTTTGAAGATTCAGCTCTGTGAAACAGCTGTGGGACAAGTACCCACGATAGAATCACAGAATGGTTT
>NW_010249926.1:0-23226 GCF_000690775.1 Eurypyga helias
TTCTATGATTCTATGAAATATTCTTTGTCCCACTACTCTATTTCAGGGAGGTATCCTGGGAGAGTCAACAGTCATCTATCACATCCAACACTTTCACCAAAAACTGGCAGGGCGGAAGAGGAAATGAGTGAAGTTGGAACAAATTTGAAACTGGAGGTCTCATTACTGTACGTTAAGCAAGATTAGCATGCAAACAGCAGAGCAGGAAACTGCTGGGTCTAGGACAAGCAAGGAGTTTGAGAACTTAAGAACAGAAATAGCTACTCCCTTGATCCCAGATGAAGACAAGACTAAAAACCTCCTCCCCTAGCTTCAGCTAAGTCATCTGAATGGCAGGTAGAAGCTAAAAGACTTCAGCACGCAGCTGAGAGGGAAATGCCAGGATGCCACGCTGATAGATAGCATGCCAGATTAATGCACGACTGATTTGTCAGCTTGAGGGAGGAAAACAAAGTGCCAGAGCTTCGTATTTCCTAATGTAAACTGGGAATTACTGAGAGGGAAGACAGGCTTTTGTAGTCTATTACTAAATTTAATAACCATCCATTTTAGTGAACCTATTCAGAAGAAGCAGCAGCTAGCTGGCCCCTTAGGTTAGAAAGGGGGGGAAGAAAAAAAATTACCTATAGAGTTTATAGAGCAGAAATAAGGTCTGTGTTCACAGCCAGAGGCCTAGCAAATGTGAGTTTCAACATCACTCTTCTACTTCAGACCTGTGATTTTATTGAAATATAGTGAGGTTGTCCATTACTGAGCCTCCATGTGTTCAGCAAGTCTTGGTATTTGACTTCTGCTGAAGTGTTACGTACATCAGTTATTGAGAGTTCAGATGAGAATAGTTCAAAGAACTGAAAGGACAGAAAATATGAGCAGTCTGACCTAAATTTAATGTTAGCCATGCTATAAGCAATGAGTTTGTCTAGATAATCTTCAAGGTCCTGTTCAACCTAAACTAATAATTCCAGGATGGGCACAGCTACAGGTAACTAAGCTGAGTAACTGATATTACTCCTGGAACTAAACCATAAATTTCTCATTGGCATACCCAACTCGGGGTACTAAGGAAGATCCACGTTTTTCTTCCTTTTTACTACAAGCAACAGATGCAAAAAAGGGGTGGATAGAATTTGTCATCTGAGGCCATGTTAAAAATGCCCAGCCATTTTAACAACAGTTGCATCTGCTACAAACCTTTAAGGAAAAACACCCAGATATTCATTTAGCTAATTTATACATGACATTTGAAATGCTGGTCAAATGAACAACTCCAGGACACAGGTATTTTACCTAGGTGTACATTTTCAAGGCTAGACTAAGGGTCTGGATTCTCTAAAAGTGTCCAGAAAAGTTCTGTCCTGTTTAGCCACATAATGCTGAACTACGCAGAGTTTATTAAAACTAATGGGTATTTATTTTTTGTATGTACCAAGTCCTTCTAGCCACTGAATGAGGTTTCAGTGTTGCTAAGTCACTAACTATGACATACCTTATGAAATTTCCACTTGCTCTAATGTTTTGCTACAGTCAGCTCAATGACAAATGACACATGAACTGGTAACACAACAAAGGCCAAACATTAAGGATTACTCAGCAAATCTTCCTCCTAATTTTCACTTGCCTCCATGCGAGCTTTGTAAAAATCCACATCATGAAGTTTCTCTTTGCACCGAACAAGCTCCACCTCAAGCCTCTCTACGCGGTTTGCCCTCTCTCTCAGCGAGTCGAGCTCATCTCTGTATGCTCGGGCAGAGCGAGCGTCTGAGGCCAGGTGGATATTCTGTGAGAAGTGAGGAATGAGCAGGGAGAAAAAACTCAGTTAATGCTTTAAAGCATGTTCTTTAAACTTAATTTTTATTTATTTACTTACTTATTTTAAGCGTAGACAAATAGCATTCCCCTGGTTCAGGAGTAAGAGAATTCTCCTACTAAGCAGTAAATTCTCTAAAAGACAGAGAAGTTCTTCCGCCTGTTGGGACCCTGACATTTCTAATGCCTGACACTGCATAACCTTCTGGCATGATTAGGCTATTTGCAAGCTGAACAGAGGAGACTGCTGTCACCAGTTGTGGAAAGCACAGCATTGCTATGCCATAGCTATAATCATCAAACCAGCTTGCTGGGGTTACTGGATTTCTTCATTAAAAAATAGGCATAGTAGTATTTTTAACCTCCCACTGAAAGAGGTTTTTCTTTAAATAGGGAAGACTGTCACAGTAAAACAAGCCCATCTTACCTCTTGTTTTATTTTTTGCAGCTCTAGGGTGAGCTGCTCAACTTCATGTTTAGAATCTACAAGCTGCTCAGACTTCTCTTCCCTGAAAAGGATTAGAAAAATCTTAGTAAGATTTTTTTTCCCCCCCTGAAACAATACTGATTATATGGATGCTGCTGGGAATCTGGAAAGGAAGACAGATATCTCCTACCATATTCTGAACAGAGCCTCTTTGTCTTGACAGCATCATAAAAGCAAGATGTTTTCTCCCGTAACACCGTATCATGGATCTGAGTTTGCAATTCTATTTTTATACTAAGTACCTCTGTTTAAATATCATTGGTGCTACTTGCTCTCACAGCTAGCTTCACTGGCCTCTGGACGAAAAAGTGCAACTCGCAGTTGGCATTTTGAAGAGAAGAAGAGAGATAGGAGACCCAAAAAGAAAAATGGAAGTAGCCATCACTCTGTGTTTAAAGATGAGGTAAGAAAGAAGAAAGATGGGACATCC
Source organism: Eurypyga helias (assembly GCF_000690775.1). NCBI lineage: Eukaryota > Metazoa > Chordata > Aves > Eurypygiformes > Eurypygidae > Eurypyga > Eurypyga helias. The sequence continues at coordinate 2,724 of NW_010249926.1, forward strand.
ATACTACATTGCTACTGCTACAAATAAAAAAAATTGAAAGGTGATTCTGAGAGGTCCCCTGGAGGCCACTGTGCTGAAGCTGACAGGCACCTGCATTTTCAGGATGCAAAAGAATTAGTATACAAGGCTGTCTAGAGGCACAAATTACTGGTGACTCACAGCTCCTGCCGGATTCTTCTCAACTTCGCCTTCGTGTCTGCCAGCTCAACTGCAAGGTGCTGCTTGTCTTCATTAGAAAGAGGGTTGGCTGGGTTCGGTGAAGAATCCAGACTTGGTGCTTTCAGAGGACTTGGGGGTTGCTGAGACTGCAGATAATCCCTCTCTTGAGTGAGATCTACAATGACCTGGAAATACAGAGAAGAATGTAGTGTCAAGAAATAAACAGTGTAATTATACACTGGTTTTTAAGTATCTGAATGTGATTTATGAGCACAGAAAATTACTAGCCTGGCATTATAGAGAATTCAAGTGACAGCCAGGAGTGAAGGTCACACAGAGGAGGAACCTCCACTATGCTCAGACCGCTAGAACATTCCCCTTCCTATGCTCAAAATAAGCAGTCTGTTTTGCTTGGAGATTTCATAAAAACCTATAACAACTAACAGTTTTAACTATGACAATCAGATAAAAGCACAACAGAAAATTAACAGCTTAAAGAAAGGGAGAAGCCTCCGCCAGAGATCTGAAGGGAAAGGAACTGGTGAGTCAGCAATAGATAGGGCCATCTTCACACACCAAAAAAGCTAGTAAAGACACTGGAACCCACGATGGTAGATATCAACGGAGAGACAAGCAAGTAATCACGCAAAGATGAATGACTGAGCGGACAGACAGAGACAGAAATCATAAGACAGTCTTCAATATTTTCACTCCTCTTTACCAATCTTTTCACCACACCTTAGTGTTCACATGATAATCAATGCAAAAGTCAAAATCTTCCTACAGATTGTCAAAAGGTGCAGTAGAAAGGTGCAGAGGAAATAGAAACCCAGTGCACAAACAAGACAAGAGAAGGAATGGAGCCTGCATCTGCTGCTTCACATGAGCTTTCTATGGGAGAGGTAAGTCATCGTACTTCTGTGCATTCATCTCTCTCATCAATGAGCCTCTTGAGGTGGAAAACCATATTCCTGGAGAGAGACTCCAGTTCTTCTGGGGCCATATCTGGGAGCTCCAGCCACTGCAAGTCAAAGACATTCTCCTGGTTGTGAGTCACCTAGGAACAGAAAAAAAGTCTTTCCACCAGTTGATTTGTATATTTGTTTGCTGTACATGCTGCATCCCCTACGTTTTTCTACTGATCAAAAGACCTATCACATTTCACCAAAACTGGGTTGTAAATTACAAACACTACCTTAACTGTAACAGTACCCAGCAATTTCTAGTATTTAGATGATTTTAGAATTATTAAGGCTGATTTTCAAAAGTGATCAGATACGCTGATGAGCAATAGCACATGTGTTTGCCTACTAGACGGATGCAGTTGTCTTACTGCAAGCACTGATGTGGTCACCACAAGGACTTGGAAGGGACTGATCCCAAACTGAACAGCTAAGGCTGGTGTCTCACCAAGAAGCAGCCCTGCTTTCAATGAATTTGCAATTTGCAGATAGTAGAGCTGGGAAGAGCTGCCTTTGGCAGAAATGTCTCTGGTTGCTGCTATCTTACCCAAACTGATTTTCTCCGAATCGTTTAGCAGAAACATCAGGCAAGTCTCTCAAGCTCAGCTAAAGACTGTTCCTGCTTTTGTCATAACCATGTGCTTAGTTCATGACAATTTATTTTTTCTTAAGCAGAACTATCTTTTTTTTTTAAGTGTTAAAAAAGCAGTTCCTGTCTTAGACTTTCACTGTTTGTTCCTCAGATCCGACCCTCCACACCTGCGTATGCTGGCACCCGGCCGCAGCCAGTGCCCGCTCCCGGCGAGGCGCACCCAGGAGGGGCCATACACAGATCTCCTTTGGGTCTCCCAAAGCAAGCTGGCTCCTAACACCTACCTGTATTCCTTCCTTCTACAGAAACCTTAGATGTCTGAGAATACATGTTATTGGATCAAACTTCTCTTTAGGAACAGAGTCTATGTCCAATGTCAGCTGCAGAGTACACTTCCCAGACCTCCGAGCTCGGAGGCCACTGCCTGAAGCAAGCCGCCGGGGACCCTCACCTCCACAGGACAGGGGGACTAGGCACCTACACTACTGCTGCAAAGGGCCCTGCAGATTCCAGGTCAGACAAGCTTTATGGATATATTACACATGGATCCTTACAGAAATTCATTCTACACAGCCTGTAACTAGCAAGCAAGGCATCTACCACTGCATCCGTTTAAAAGACCACTGAGCCAAATAATGTTCCCAGTGCCTATCATTTTCACCTTATAATTTAATTGCAATAACATATTCAATCTTTTTTTGTGTGTGAAGTTCATGAATCTATAAGGACGTTCCAAGCAGCAATATTTTTATACCAAAAAAACCCCTTGTTTAGTTAAGGAAGGGAGAGATAAGAAGTCAAAATAAACAACAGAGTCCAACCTCCTGAATGTGTGACACAATGGCAGCTTGGGTTTCGATATCGAGTTGTTTTATTCTTCCAATAAACTCTTCTTTTCTTTCACACTGTTAAAAGAAAACACAGGCTGAAACAGCACTACATATCCTAAAACTTACTGCACCGTTTTTCATTTAAGTAAAAAAACCAAATCCCCACACTGCTAACACAAAACGTTCGAGATCTACACTGTCACATTAGAAGGTGTAACACTTCAGCACTCCGTATGGAGCATGGACCAAATTATGCATTAAATTATTTAAACATTTTGCAGTAAGTACAATTAAGTCTAAGTTAAATGGCTGGTTTTGCTCTTTAAAAACAAGATCAACACACAATGAGCTCAAGAGGTGGGGCAACAGCCAGGGAAAATCATCACAGCTTTATTAACAGAGCTGCACAAACATAAACCGACATTTACATTGCATTATTTAACCTGTCTGCACTGGTGTTTGCATTTAGCTTGGTTTTGGCAATGAAAAGAGATGCATCACTTTAGACATTGTTCACATAAATGCATAATGTTGTTTGTTGGACTAAAACAACATGTGCTTTAGATAAAAAATGGGCTTGGGAAACATTCTGGATAAAAATGAGCGACATTTCAAACAGATTTTAGCAAATCTTTTACTTAAGGCTTTACAAGAGGCAGACATCTGCTATCTGTATACCTGTGATTGTACACTAACATCATTGCCTCCTCCTAACAACTCTGCATTGTGGAGAAGTTAAGCATTACTTTAAGTTTTTTAACCTTACTTACAGTGTCCTTCTGGTGCCCAGGTCTGAGTCTCAACCATTCCTTTCACTGGGAAAAACCTCAGACCCATAAACGGGGACTGAGGATGCACAGCCGTTTGCCCAATCAGACCTTTATTCTTTGTGCTGCAATGCACCACTGAGATAGTCCAGAGTAGCCATATGTAGACAGCTTTACCCTGACATAATTGACTTGACGTAGCTGAGCGGGGTAAGTGTCCTAAGGCATGACAAAAACACTAGACAGACCTACAAACAAGGTCAATTATAAGCAAAGGCTAGCCTGCAACACGCCTATTGTTTACAGGCACAGAGGTTTGGTGAGCAGAACACTGATTTCTTTATCTGGTAACTGTCGTGCATTTCTGGGGAGTTTCCCATATACATTGCTTGTCTATTTATTTTAACAAATGTCGCATAAAAATCCCCACATGAATATACAACGTATCTATTCATTTTGGATTTTCTACACGTAATATTCAACCAAAAGCTTATGCAAATAAAATCAGGATTCATTAAACAAGTGTTTAGACTGTTAGCAGACCTATTTGCTTGGCATTAATACGTACTGTTACACTCCCTATTTAAAATGCTAAGAAAATAAACCAACAACAATCTTTATCAAGAACACTGTTCCAAGCTTATCTCTTCCCACTTTGTTATCCAAATGGACTAATTTGTTTCAAGAATACATATCCTGTGGCTGTATAAGCACTGGCAACAAATTGAGGTTACTGCTATCACAAAGTGGGCTTCCTTTCCCCTGCATTTCTTTCATTCGCCTACTGTGTCTCCTCACAATTTCAGCTCACGAGATGTCTTGAGGTGGAGATTTGTTCATACAGCACTGATCTTTGGGTGTATTTTCTCAATTAAAAACCAAACCAAAACAAAACAAAAAAACACAACTTATTTTTAAGCCTTTAATGAACGTTCACCTGCACAGCACATCCCAGAACCAATAACAGCAGCTTCTTAATTTCATCCATACTTTTACCTAGAGAGGAAAATAGGGAATCAGTACATATGTATCACAAATCCAGTACTTGCAAGTGATCCTCTCCAATACATCCTCCTGAAAAGAGAAATAAGACCTTCAAACAAGCACCTGAACAATATATATGTGCCCATTACACTGTTACCATACTTTCCATGCAACAATAAAGTTCTTATGGATTAATTTAAAATCCTAAATCCAAGAAGACTTTTATTCCTCTATGTGGTATACTCACCTACATTTTCTGAGGCATTTCTGATCAATGCAGAAACTTCCCCCCTCCCAAAAAAACCCCAACCTTTAAATAGTCCAATGCTTGTCCCTTGTTTTGTGATTAACGAGGTGCAAAAAAAGCTCAAACCAACACCACCTCCTGCCCCCCTCCAAAAAACCCCACCAAAACAAAACAAAAACCACCCTGGGCAGAAGCAAATGAAGGTTACTCTAATAAAAAGAACTTGTCCTAAATTCTCTGTCGGTAAAATAGTCGCCACTCAGACTTCCCAAAGCCGAATGCCATTCTGTGCACATCAGTTCTCTCCGAGAGGTATTTTAGCAAATAAATTCTGCCTCTGTTCTGCATCAAAGCCTGTTCACACTTTGAAACACAAACCCCATGTGCTAAGAGGGATTAAAAAAAAAAAAAAAAAGTGATGCAGAAGGGAGAATATTCAGCTAACCATATGCTCGGGGAGCCGCAGGGGAAGAGACACACGCAGGTTGTTAGTGCAGGGAATCCTGCTGCGACCAACAGCCCTGCCCACCGCCTCCCAAGGCTGGGAGAGAGAAAAAGTGCACAAGGCGAAGTGGCAGGGCTTTGAACCAGCTCCAAGTCTTGGTTTGACAAAATTAACCTGGGCATTGTTAGGTGGTAAAGAAAATTACAAGTATCAAAGATAGACAAAGGGAGAGGGAAGGCAAGGAGCTTCAAAGAGGAAATAAAAAAATCATTACGGAGTTAGGTTCAGAAAAAGCCTGTCCTCACCCATGCTAGGGGAAGAGGAGACAGAAACAGGCCACGTACAGGTTTTTTTCATCCCTACACATCTGCATGCTTCCTGACATAGAGCATGTAACTGTGGGATAAATGATTTCACTTGATACCCTGCTTCACTCGGGTGTTCGATTGCTCCTATCTCTAAATAGATGACAATTTCTGAGCGCAACTGTGTTCCTCCACCAACACCATGCCCCGGTAAGGCTGCGCTGGCAGACAGCACGGGACATGTGCAGGACCCGGGGCTGGGGAACTGGAGTTAACCGACTCACCACTTCAGCTGCGGCAGCCCACAGATGCACAAAGGCACACTGACCTAAATTACCAGGGGTGCTACTTCCATGCAGAGAACCTTGCAAGCCAGCGCGGCCATGTGCAGGCAGCTTAGGGAATAACTTGTTTTCCAGTTTCCTGATTTTACAGCACACAAATGCCCTAAACCAGTCTTTAAATGTATCTTACTTGTTAAACAATTTTCCAACAACTTTTATGAATGTTGACCTTTAAAATGTTTCAAGAATGCCCTACAGGAATTTTCAGTATACTGTACCAATCAACCCTAGAATTCCCAATATCAAAGTCTCATATTATTAATCAGTTAAGATTTTGCAAGCAGTAATTCTTCTCTTCTGCAGAGGCAGAGATATTTAAAATGTGCGAGTTCACGCTTCATCCTGTAAATACAATATTGTTCAGTTCCCTGCAGAGTATTTAAAGACTGTTTTTGAAAGACATACGATTTTCTTACTCTTTTCCCCTATCTAGCAGCACACACGGCTTGCTCTTTTGTGAAAAACTACAATTTAATATACAAATAAACATTCTAGTCTGCCAAAGTCTGATTGTTTTGCAGGCTTCTGAATAACACAACCTTAAATGCAGACAGTGTCACCAAAAAAAAAAAAAATTCCCTCAGCAACAACACAAAAAGATCTGTTACTTCATGAACAGTTCCTTTGAGGGCACTACTAGCCCAGGGAGATACTTAGTTTGGTCAGAAGACATTTTTTCATGAAATGGAGTTCTCATTAGAGTTTCAGCATTGGGTTTCATTCTGCATCAACTTCAGAGCAGATCCAGACCAGGGCTTAAACACAGAGCAGGCCTGTGGGACATGCAAGCAAGTTTGCTATGTTATGGAGAGCAAGTGACTCAAATGAGAATCTCTCACTCTGCCAAACTTACTCAGAGCAGAACATCTTCCCCATGACACTGAAGGCTGCTTGCTCTGGATCGCACCAGAAAAGTGCTCTAACCCTTGCGTTCTCTGGGCACCTCCATCTGTTGACCATAAATCCCAGTCCATGCACCATGGCATCACAGCTATCCTCAGGGTGAGCCTAGTGGCCTCAAATCATAGAATCACAGAACGGTTTGGGTTGGAAGGGACCTTAAAGACCATCTAGTTCCAACCCCCCTGCCATGGGCAGGGACACCTTCCACTAGACCAGGTTGCTCAAAGCCTCATCCAGCCTGGCCTTGAACACTTCCAGGGATGGGGCATCCGCAGCTTCTCTGGGCAACCTGTTCCAGTGCCTCACCACCCTCTCCGGGAAGAACTTTTTCCTGATATCAAATCTAATTCTACCCTCTTTCAATTTAAACCTGTTACCCCTTGTCCTATCACTACAGACCCTTGTAAAAAGTCCCCCCCAGCTCCCTAGTACCTGAAGGGGGGTACAACAAGACTGCAATGAGGTCTCCCCGGAGCCTTCTCTTCTCCAGGATGAACAAGCCTAACTCTCTCAGCGTTTCTTCACTCATTCTAAAAAAATCACTCATTCTAAAATCACTCATTTTAGAAAACATCAGGGTTACTTTCCAACAGCGAGAGCACCTATACCATCCTAAAGACATGTGAGCTACTTAACCCCCCAAACCACACTCTACCGCTCTGCCCCAAAGGCTCTGCTATTCTCTGCATGGGACACCAGATGGGCACCGGCGATGCTGCATGACCCTGTGAGGGGAAACACCTTCAGCCACTACTGTGGAGTAACTTTGCAAGGTCAACCCTCTTCTTCCACCAGGAACTGACCTTGCCTGGAAATGCCACCTCCAGACCTCATCCCCTTCCATCAGGAAGGGAAACGGAGGCCGACATGGCACACCCTGTTGGCAGGGAAGGCCAAGCCTGAGTTTACAGAAAAGTTGTAACCTACAAGGCTGTAGGTAATCACGAGATTATTAGCTTGCTACTGTTTTAAAGCTAACACTTGGCAGTCTGCTCTCCCACTGGCAGCTCTCACAGAAAACTTCGCTGTGAGGATTTTTCCTTTCAATAAATTATTGTACACTTGCAGACATGCTATGTCCATGTGTTGAAAATGAGATTGTGCTACCCACTAGAAACACTTCTAAGGTAGAAAGAGCTACTTGGCAGATCTACTCTGCCAGCCACAGAAGTGTTTCAGAAGATCACGTGTGACCGTCTATAGAGAGTTACACTTCTCTCAATTCCTTGGGTTTTCATTCAGAAGTAGTTTCCCATGGGGCCGAGACACTTGTTGGCATTAAGGTGCTCCAAGATCACTCGTACTGAAGCTAGGTTTGAGTTACATTTTAAGGCTTCACAGAATAACATTATTTACAGAAGATATTGAGAAGAAATAGGGTATGAGTAGGAAAAAAAAAAAAAACGGTACCAATCTCAAGTGCTTTAGAGAGAGTTTTCAATTAAACCTCAGAAGAGCCAGGAAAGGATTAATTACCCCTCTCCCCCTTTCATCTCACACACAGGGCAGCTGAGATAGCGTACACTAAAGGAGTGCCCAAGGTCACCAAGGGAATCAGAAGCACACCTAAGATTATTGCACAGCTTTATGCCCAGGACAGTGCATGTATCCTGTACCGCATGTTGAACAAAAGCAAGCGATGTTTATCCCCAATTCCATCATGCCGCCCAAGCTGTGGATTATTCTGCATAGCTTTTTCAAAAGACTTGATTTGGGCCAATTTAATAAGGTGGTAAAGTTCCCTGTGCATGGCCTATAAGCAGGAAGGTGCAGCCCTTCCCTATGCTGGCTCATGGGGATGACACAAGTCCGGCCTAGATAGCAGGGAAGAAAGTCTGCTGGGTCCACCCAGGCTGACTAGCTGACCTTTCCAAGACAGCATCCTCCTACGACCTAGGATGAGACTGCTCAGGTCTGGGGCAGCTGCTGGCAGACAGGCACCCACAAAATGAAATGAATAGGCAAGATTCAAAAATAGCATTTAAACAAAAAGGTGTTAATCAAAAAAAAAAAAAAATCCCAACTCTTTTCTTTTACACCTTTTTGAAAATTCCAGGGCAGCTGCTCTCAGGCCTGCAAGGGAGCCAGCCACCTGAGGGGGTTGCAGAAAAACCATCTGCTCCCAGCCCTGACAGAGGGCCAGTGGGTTTTCTGGAAAATAAAGGCAGGGAAAGCCCGAGCACCACCTGTGCAAACTGGGAGTCTCCCTGAGCCAGAGCCAGGAGACCCCTCTACTCTCACAGGGGATGAGGGTGGGAAACAGATGGCAGGACTCGGGAGAAGGCGGGCAGAGGGATTAGGAGTGGACAACAAAAAAAAGGAGGATCAAGGTACAGGGAGAATACAGACAATGAAAACAAAATGGGGGAAAATTTGAGGTGGGTGTAGGAAAGATTTCAGTGAAAAGGGAAACAAGAGAGCCCAAGGCCGTGACATTGCGAGCTTGTGCCGCTTCTTCCTGCACATTTCTATCCCGACACTCCTGCAGCAGGGGACAGCCAGCCCCAGCATGGGCAGGGCTACACGCAGCAGCCAGTGGGTCCGTGGAGAAGGTGGGAAGGGGTCAAAGACGCAAGTGCCATTTTTCCCAACAGCAGAAACAACCTGAGTTAGCATTTGAGTTTTTCTCAATTTACACTCTTGAGGCACTGCGTTATTAACTTTGTATTTTATGAGCCTTTGTGCCTCTGGAGGTTTGTGAAACAAAATGAGGAAGGAAACCAGACGTGAAAAAATACCCCAGTGAGAGTAGACATCTTTTAGGATTTTAATGAAAAAAAGATTCTATGGACATTTCTTAGTAGGGACTTCAGGCTCGCTCATTCACAACCTTAACGTGTAATTTGAAGAGGGGATCTAAATAGCAAAGCTTTCTGAAAGACAGAAATGAGCCTAGTTCAGGCAAATAAAAACCTCATTTTCCGTTCTTGGGCTGAAAAAAGCTAAAAAATCCCCTCCCAATTAATTATGACTGTTTCAAATGATTAATTGCCATCAGTTCCCAAGTACACTCACTACCTGTGTTAACTATGCATGTCTAGAAACTAAGAAATTAAACAACGCCTCTAAATAGAGGTTCAGGATCAGTACTGTACACTAATATTCCTCCAGCGGGCACATGAATGAGTGGCCATTTATAAGGCAGGCTAAATCCAGAGGTAATTTTAAAGGTGATTGCAGTGATGTCTATATATGACAAATACACTGATGATTCTCATATTGAGCACCAGGGGATGTGTGGTACGGTAATGAATTGAAAAACCTGGTAAGACAGAAAAAGCATGGAAGAAGACAAAAACAGAGAGGAAATTTAATGGTAGTAGCTGTCTACTGTACACTGCAGTGAAAAGAATAAATTCCATAATGTCAGCTGCATCATTCTGCAAGTCAGATTCCTGGGAGAATTTCCTAAATCCTTTAATTAATCTTTCAAGTTCCTTTCCAGCTTCCTATATTCTACAAAACAGTCAAAGCCTTCATCTTCTAACAAACATTTTTGCAACTTCCATGCCCATGGCCAAACGAACTGAAGTAGGCAAAATTGCCATGGCCTGGAATAAAATGATTTAGAGGACATGAGAGCAAGTAAAGCTCCTAAACCCAGCAGACATGTGCCTTCTGTGCAAAAGCCCAACTGCTACTGGATTTTTAGTGGTGCCAGCTCTGTTTTTCCAATACTCTTATGTTCAAAGTAGAGCTACAGAAGCCCTCAACAGTCCCAGCTGTTGAGCCTCAAACAGGAGCTAAATAGCAAGAACATCATTCTCAGCTTTAGAGCTGTTCTGTTTGTAATTTAATACCTGCAACAGCACTTTTTTAGAAGGAAAAAGTAAAATCTGCAGATAGCACCGGTGAACAGACAGTTCCAAAAAACATGCAGAGCAAAACACCACCTGGGCTTCTTACAAGGAGTTAAGTCACTTGAAATTGTTACACGGTGAATCACATTGAATGACCTAAGAGAGTTCTCTGGTCTTGAAGCTATGGAGTCAGTAGTCATTACGACCATCCCAGCTCAAACAGCACACAGCAACACTGTATTTGTTCCAGGAATGTGATGACGGCTCAACTTTTCTTCCTCTGGTCAAGACAAACCTTTTACTCAGACAACTAACCTGGAGGATGGGGCTAGCAAAACTGGGATTTCACCACTGCCTCTCAGAGCCACCCCAGCCCTGCAGATCCCCTGCAGTGCTCCCCACATTGCCCAGCACTGCCTCAGCAGATGCCCCCTCCAGGACCCTCCTTTCCTCTCAGCCTCTATCCTGGACTCAGACAGATAGAAGAGGTTTCTCCTCTGCCATTCTCACCATTTTTAAACACTTCCCTTAAATAACCATCTCCATCATCTCCCCATACTGGTGTCACCCCCAGCCTCCTCCCCTCTCTGACAGCCTTCCCTGGGACTTCTGTGTATTCATGCCAGAAGCACTGCTTCTCATGCCGATAACTGCTTTGTCCTCACGTCTCTATTCAATCTGCTGCCCTCCTTCAGCTCTCTCACTGACAGAGTCTCCCATTTCCCTTGTGCTTCCCCTCCCTAGTGCCCCCACCTTCCTCTCACTCCTCTCTGCAAGACACTGTACCAGACACCAGCCTGACAGTCACCTGGCCATCACTCGCCCACACAACTCACCACAGCCTATTCCTTCACTCAGCTTCTTGTACTGGTTTTACTAACTTCTCAGCCTTCTCCTCCCTGTTCCCTCTTTCCAAGCTTCCCATCAGCCCTCACCAGGTTCCTATTCCTGAAGGCAGTTCTAGTTCTCCACTTCTCTAAGCGTTGCTTCAGCACATCTTACCAGCAGTCATCTACATAAGGGCAAGATTAAGACAAGTTTCTCTCAAAATCCCATCCCTCAGACACTCTCCTTGATTAAATTCTTTGGATCAAGTAATCTCAAGTCTTTCTTTGTTAATCACCTTCCTCTGTTGTGTCTAAGCTGGGAATTAATCTCAAAACCATTTTATAATACAACTAAACACGAACTTCACATTTCTATACACACAGCCCATCAATTCTAGACACCCAGAAGGTGTACTGTTGTATTCTTCATCCTCTCTTCTCCTGTTCTGAATAACACCAACGATAAGGCAGCAACACATAAAATAAATTTAGGAAGACCACATTAAAAAAAAAAAATTCAAACAAACCAACCACATTTTAAAAGATGTCAGAAAGTGAAGTGAAATTTCTGGTTGCAATTAAATGAGCTGGAAGATGGGAACACAGGGATTACCAGCATCATTTCCTACAAGAGACGCACTGTTGCGGCAGATGAAATAACGGACTTCACACCATGATCAATATGAGCCCATTTATTGCAGAATTACATGCCTTTTTTATACACTTGTTAAATGCTTAGCACGTCATCGATTATGATTGGTTCCTAGCTAGTATTATTTGTTAAAACATGCAGCATCTTTAATGTAAGCAGGCTTTGTGTATGCAGCACCTTGCTAAAGGCAAGCTTTGTGTATGTAGCATCTTGGCTATAAGCAAGCTTTGTTCATGTAGCAACTTGCAGTTTCTGCTTGGTCAGGCGCAGCGGTTTTGTGACCTTGTGAGTGTTCCCAGTTCTTCATTCCCAAGACCTTCAGATCTTCTTGCTGTAACGTTGTTTCTTCTCCTTTCTGCATTGTACCTTCTCTTCTAGGCCCTGTAGTGACCTGCTTGCTCTAGGCCGAAGCCAGGGTTGCTCAGGCTCAGAGATTCTCTACATGACCATAGTCCTGCAGAAAATCCTCAACAACGCACTAGGTACCTTCTTCGAAGAAAGACAGATCGAAGGTGCTGACAAAGAACAGCAGGGCAGCGATGGGAAATTATAGCTAAGCACAGGACAGCTTTCAAGTGGGCAGCTTCCCCAGGAACCAACGCTGTGGTTACTGCATTATGAGTCTCCTGCCAGCTGTCACTCAGGAATGGCCATGACAAGAAACCAGCCTCTTCCACTGACACTTGGCCAGCAGAGACACTGCCTTGCTGGCCCAGACACCTCTATTCACTAGCATTCTTGATACTAGCAGCCTTGGCTCTGCCCACTGCCTGCATGACCGAGGAATGCAACAGCTCTTGTATTTCTATTTTCTTCTTTACCCTTAACAGTAGCCTGCACAGGAGAACTAAGACAAGCATTGCATACTTTAATCTGCTTGCTGAAGTTGATGCCTTACCCTCAGCTTGATTTTAATATAGAATCGCCACGACTACGAGTTTCAGTGACCCAACATCTGTAAGTTAGTATCTTTTCTGATACAAGCCCTTTTTTGTACACACACTACCACTGCTAAGAGCGGCAAAGTAAAACCTTCTGCCAAGCTTTCTGCCATTTGTTTGTTCTGGAGATGCTGATTACCCTGTCATTCCCCATCACCGCTGAGAGGGTTCGTCCAGTTTTCCTTCTTTGGTAAAAACAAATACATTGTCCTTGGCACTGGCATGGGGCTAAGGCAGAGACAGAACGGGCATGCAAAAAAAAAACCCCACCAAAACACAGCAACAAATCCTTTCATTTCAGAAACGTGGCTATAAGAACCCAACTTCCTTTTCAGGGTAAACAGCTTGCATTTTGTCTCACCAAAGACACTGGACTCTGGACACAAGCTCATTGGCTTCCAGGTCAGTTTTGGTGTGATACCTCACGTGACAGATGTCCTTGCCTAGACAACATGGCCAGACAGATGTTTTTCTCCTTGACCCTTTTCTTCCTCACTTTCCACCATTTATCATGTATGTATTTCTCTTTCCATCCTCACATATTTTTCTTCCCACACTTCATTTGGAACAGTTCCTTCACACTTGAGGGCAATTCTGCAAGACTTTTCTGGTGTGTGCATATTGCCACAACTGAACTCATTATACAGGCATACAGGACAGAAAACCTGGAGGACAAAAAAAATCTCCTATGGCAGACTATATCCTGGGTCACTTGCAGCAAGGAGTGAAGAGACACGACTTTCAAGCAAACAGACGATGCACTAGTTTTGGCAAGAACTTACTCACAATCACATGTGTATGATGTGCAAACACACATGTATCAGATATTATATTTGCATGTGAAGGTATGTAACTATAAGTATTACACACTAGTTACATTAATGTGTGAGACTCAAAGATACTCAAATATTTGTAGCTTGACTACAAATAGGCATGGTTTGTTAACAAGCATGTTTGTTATTTAAGAAAATTTTAAAAATACAATTTCTATTTAGCATTTCAGAAGAGGGGGTGAAGAAGTCACAAACTACTCACCAGAAAGAGGATCTTTGCCAATCATCAAAACACTTGGTAAATTCATTACAATCAGCTGCTGAAGGACCTCCTAAACAAAAGAGAACAGGCAAAATCAGTGTGAAGGAATTCCAATCAATCACACCACAAAGAATACAGAGCTCCATCGATTACAAAGCCTTTAAGGTACTAGCAGGTCAGAGGTCACAAGAGGAAGCCCCACTTGAGAGAGAAATCACTGTTTGAAGATGGCATCAGGTTGCACAGCTAACACACACTAATCACCTCCTTTAATGATGGCTAATATAGAACTTAAAGGGTCCCATGGCACTAATCAGGATAAATGCACGGCCATGCCAGGCACACCCATCAGTCATGCCTTTACCCCAGGCATGACCTGTATTCATTTGATGTTCAACATACAGCTGCTGTCATGTTGCAGGGCATATAAATGCAGCTGGTTCATCAAATGTACCTAAGCCATTCTGTGAAGTTTGAGTAATTCAAATAATTGGTCAAATTACTTCATGGGTCTGAGATTTTAACGATGGGCTAGAGCAGTGGGTGTGCGGGGGAAGCTATTGAACAGGCATCTGGCACTGCTCAGGGAAACGGGATTTAAAGTTCTGGGTTTGTTTGCATTGTTTTTAATGGGGAGTAAAACAGATTTGACTATGTCACAAACCTCATTTAAAGGGCTTTTTATGGGGGAGATGAGAGAAGAGAGGTGCATTGCTTGGTCAGGTTCAACATGTAAATGTTAGCTGCCTGAAGCTACTCTGAAATGACGGAATGGGCTTTGGGGGCAGGAAAGCCTACAGGTCCTGGGGCAGGCAAAATGTTCAAAGGCAGACAAATAAGTACACTGCAAAGGGGACTCTGCGGTCATACAGTCAGCCACGCACCCCAGTAACACACAGAGCACAGCACAGTCGTTAGCTTCAACCTGCAGTTACCAGCACTCGCTTGTGATGATCTGAAAAAACATTTTGCAGGGCAGTATTTATTTCACCTAAGAAGCCTGGGAGGGAAATGGCTGTGTGATTAAAGCACGGTGCTAGTATTCAGGAAACAAAGGTTCACACATACAACTCTACCAAATGTTTGGCAGGTGCCTCTTCCCAGCTTGCCTCCGACAGAGCCAGGGGAAGAAGCGCCCCAGCTGAGCACAGAAACAGCTTCCTGAAACAATCACCCATTCACCCAAACACTTCCCCTCCAAATCACCCCATTGTTGTCCCTCTGCTTTCAAAGTTACCATAGGAGGAAAATTAAGCCTGATTGAAAGAGGAAATAGTTCAGTGAGCCTGCAGCATTGGATAAGTAATCAGAGTGGATATTTTAAAACCAAATCTTTTGCACATCAGTTTTTTGTTTGTTTTGGGTGGGCTCCCCCCTCCTCTGATCCATACCCAGCACATACTCCTCAGCAGTTTCTCTTCTGGAGGAAGTAGAAATAAATCAGTGGCACAGCTGATGGGGTTTTTGGTCCGGGTAAGAAAGAAGCCTCTACAGACCTTTATGCAATGTGAAGTTTGGCTAACGCAGACCAAGCATTCCCTGAGTCATTAGCCAAAGGCATCTCACACTTTGTGCATTCGAGACATGTTAAACAAAAGTTTGTTTGCACCTGTTACCAAAACAGGTGCAGAACCTATTGGATTTAACAGCACATGGCTGGACTGCAGGATCTGCTATGACAATACAACGTGGCACTCAGGCTTTAAACAAAAAATCAGAATTTGCATATACCAAAGTATTGAGCTTCAACCAGCAATTTCCATGGCAAAAAAGAGAAAGAATTGTGCTCCCAGTCACCCAGTGTGTGGAGCGGCACTGAGGCAGGAAGTTGTCTTTGTGTAATCATCAGATCGCTAGCTATTTAACTGGCAGACACAAAAGACATTACAGCTAACCTTTATGCTGTTAGCATCCCATGAGCTCCTTCTGTAAAATTATTTGAGGATACAATCCAACATAACCATGACTGAACGCTCTCAGAGCTGTCTGAACTTAGTATTCTCTGGCAAGAATCCGACAGTCACTGAAAACAAGCAGAAACGGCCCCGAGCCTGTGAAGAGTGATTTATTAATTCAGATTGTTGTAAGAGGTGATACTCTGACCTATTTATTTTTAAAATAAATTATTTAAACAGATAACTATCTTTACTGTTCTAAATGCCTTCACCTTCAGACTAGTGCTTGTGATAACACCTAGCTGCTCTGCAGTGCAGCTCACCAGGAGATCTCAACACTTCATAAAGGAAGGTCAATGTCACTGCCCTCCTTTTCCAAGATAAGGAAAGTGAGTCACAGCAACAGAGCTACTTCAGCTTAATAAACCATCCTCTATTAACAGAGATGTACCAAGAAACCATCCACTCACTCAGCTACAAGTGTGAGGTAAAATAACGGAAAGTTCTTACCCTGACAGTGATGAATTTAGCTCAATTTTGTCAGGGCTAAAAACACAAAGTTAATAAGGCTCAGCTGACACTCAGTGACTGACTCAGTAGCTGGGATACTGTGACCATGTCTTGGGTCCATTGCTTAAAATCCCATATCTGGAAATATAAACTAAGTCCCATCCCCTTACAGCAAATCAGGAATTCTTTGATTTCTATCCACTCATCAGTATTGTCTTGTTTTCTTTATCTGAAGCAGCAATAATGCAAGTAAAATGCTGTGCCTCAGTCTGACCTCTCTGCTCCCTTCATATTTTACCATCCCACCCCGAAGACCCCGCAAAGTCAAACTTGGGCTTCAGGCAGGGAGCTGTGCTGTTACAACCTCCGAACCAGCACCGAGGACCAAAGGGCTCCACTGACCCAACCATCTCCCAGGGCACAGCTACACTGGACACTGGGTTAACCTGGACATGCCACGGAAGCCCAGCCAGCAAGAGAAATGATAGATGAAATGCAACATTTGCCCACAACAGCAGCAAGTTACTGTATTATATAAAAGGATGCTGTTATGCTTGAAGTCAAACACAGCTGCGAGACACAGCAGCAGAAACAGAGATAGCATCTATGTGTCCTTCTGCTTCCAGCGTGGCCAGAGGCAGCATGCCCAGGCAGGAGCTGCTGGAGAGCAAAAACAGTGTTTGCAAACACTTTAAATAGCTCACCAAAAACCACAGTACTCCCAAGAGAAACTGTACAAGGGGGGGAATCTAATTTCTCCTGTGAGAAACCTTTTAATCATTTTTACAGCACAACTAAAGCTTGGTTAAAACAGTAAAGGTTACAGCAACAACATATGGTAACAATTTTCCTGATTATTAGAACAATTAGGGTCTGAGCTGCCAGCTTTACACCTAGACCATTAACCAGCTCGGAGGCCAGCTACTGCAAGTCAGGAATCTCTTCTCTCAGACTACCGTTTGCCCTTTGTGGTTCTTATTGTTGCTAACGAGTTTTCCACGAAAAAAAAATAACTTTGGTATCAGAACTGCTAAGGAATCCAATTTAAAACAAATCCCTGTCAGGCCTTAGTGTAGAGTCTGCAGGTGCCTGAAACGCTCCTCTGCCAAAGATCAGGATACTTTAAGCTCAAAGAGATTTGTGCAAAGTCTCAGCTTCTTTTGACAGAACTGATGGATGCAAGAATGGATGCTTCTGGTTAGTAGGTCAACAGCACTACTGCAAAATATAAAGACCAGCAGCCAAGTCCTACACTACATGAGCCAGACTCCTGAACTCAGCCAGCAAAGCCCACAAAGGTTTCCACGTGCAGTTGTGTGACCCTGCAGAGCTAGGGAGGGCTTCCTCAGTGAAGGTCAAACTGGGTATCCAGCCACTGGTCACTCCCTTCACTGTGCCTGCCCACAGAGGTGCGGAGCGAACCTGGCTGAGACAACTGGCAGGTCTGGGCAAGGAGAAGGACATGGCCTAAGCCAGAGGTAAGTTTTGCTGAAAGTAGCTAGGCACTCCAGAACTGGTACCCCCAAGAATTCAAAAACATCAGGTTACCTAGAAATCATGAGGTTAAACAAATGAAGAAATCTGTGTTCTCACTAGCAGCCTCCTGTCTCTAAGCTTTTGCTGCACATTTGCTTCAGATCTGCAAGCTCTTTGCAATCACTTTGCTAAGAAAGGAGCTTAAAACAAAATAAAGCCAAAACTCCCTCACATTGATTCTTGCAGTCAAGGGCTTTAGGGGTGGGGGGGAAAAGTCAAGACACATCGAGATTCAGGATAAGATTCTAAGTACCGAGTTAAGCGCTTAGGCTTATTAAGACAAACACATTGATTCTCTCCATGTAAAAGGTTCTGATTTGTTTCTGGTGTTGAGGCACACTTTACCTACTCTTTTTATCCTTCCAAGATCACACACCCCGGATGTTTGCTCTCTGCCTCGGATCCTCAGAAGAGATGCAGTGGTAGCCCTCGCTCTCAAGTCACCATGGTCACATATTAACATTTTATTTACCTGAAACAGGCTAAGTGGGCCCCTTGTAATTTTGTAGGAACAAAGTCTCCTTGGCCCATAGTACACTCCGATACACATTTGCTTCTTAAAAATACACACGCAACAGCACGGAATAAAATGTTCTTATGGTATTATTCTTGGCTGCAATTTTAAATGCCAGTGTAAGTGTGCCAACGGCTCTTGCAAAGAAGGCATTGCTAGGAAAGGAGTAGGTAAAACTGTCCTTTCCAGGCAAATATAAGCTCTACACAAGAACTTTACCCTGCGCTACAGCACAGCACTACAGTTAATGCAGATAACTACTAGCTTCTCATGCAGAATTAGATTAACCTCTGCCTGAATCCTAAACAAGAAGCGACTACTAAATAAATCATGTAAGAAGAGTGGCGGTATACTGGCCATTGTAATTCAATGCTCAAGCCAAGCAACTCCATTTAAGTATATTGCTTGGCTATAAAATGCTAATTGCCCAGCTGACTGGAAGCCAAATGGTGCTTTCCTGCTTAAAATGCCCACGAGGAAAAACCATCACCAGCCTTATTTATACCAGCATGAGCAAACACTACCTAGGCAGGGAATCTGGCTTACATTTCAGCTGCAACTCGGGCCAAGGGAGTGGGAAAGTTCAGCAGTCCTATCTATGCAGCACAGCCAACATCCTTCTCTGATAACCTCCGTATGGATCTGGTCTCACAAACATCCTTGGAGTGAGAAACATTTGGTGGAGGAGACACTATGTGCTTAGATAAGGTCTCAGCCGGAGCCAGCACTCAGAGCCAGAGCAGTGGCCACCTGTACCAGCTCAGAGCCTCCCAGCAGCAGGACCGGGCAGAAGCTTTGCCCCTGCACATCTTAAGGTCCCTCTGGATGCCACCACAAAGACAGGCTGGGAGCTAGCTGTGTTTCCCCAGCAATGTGCACTCCAAGTCCAAGGGACAAATGAACTGAAGCTGTTCTAGGATCACAGCTCTAAGGAAGAGTGAACACTCAAGCTAATAAACACATTTTTACAGTAAAACTTACTTCACTCAGTAAATTGAAGGCTGTTTTTTAAATAAAAAGTTTCCAGTTTTGCTTTGATGTAACAATGAAAAGGTATTCTGCAGCCTACAAGAAGATTATGTTTTAAAATAAAAGAATATTTATCTTCCAATATATAGAAACTATTTTTAAAGTTTTATTATTTATTTTTCCCCCACCATAATTATATTATCTTAGGAGTTACTAGTGGTGAGGGAGACAGTTTATAGCAAGATTCTGTGAAGTGTACGACAGGGTCCCACGAAAGATTAGACAAGATGAAACAAGTTGCTGCAGGGGAATGACAAGAAAGGGAAAGACAAACACATCTTTTATTGAGATGTTTTCCATGTACATCTTACCACGCAAGCATGCCTGATGACACTATGCGTGTGACTCAGTACTCACTGTTTCCCTGCCAACACATTATATACATGACAAAATTTGATTAAGAACTTTGCTCATCTCTGCAACAATTGCATTTGTGATGTGACAGACCGGAGGATTAGCTGTCTTTAAGGGGATTTTTTTTTTCCTGAAAACCAGCAAATTACAAAGCACACTTCTAAAGACTCTTCAAGTGGAAACCCAAAAGCCACTAAAATAACTGTTGCCTCATCTGCTGAAAGTAATCAGTTCTGACAATCGTAGACTGGAATCTCAGTGGGAGGGGATGTGAAGGAATCATACCTAGTCTTAACCATGCTCAGACTGTACAGGGTGCAGAAAACAAACCAAGTGACTGATACACACTCAGTGTAGAAGTATACCACATAAGATCAAGTTTTATTTACAAAAAAACAGATCTCACACATGCAATGAGGATGGTACATTAACAGAGTATCGTATTTAAAAAACCTAGAAAGGATGTAGGCACAACCATCCACCCAATTCACTGTTATGGCTCAGGTTTTGTTATTTGTATACAGTAGGATAGAGGTCCCAGCCAGGAACAAAACCTCATCCGCTGCAAGCTGTACAAATACAGAGTGAGACATCCCTGGAACAAAGGGCTTGCCTTACATATATGCAAAGCATCAGTAGGTCAATGAAAAAAATAGTAACAAGCAATGGAGGAAGGAAATGAAAATAATATCCCATGGTTATTATGTGATGCATTGTGTGCGCTCTCACTGCTTTATGAGCTGGTTAAATCAACTGCTCCAGGCTGGCACGGAACTAAATAACTTTGGGCATCAGAGGGCAAGGCAAGTCCTGATAAAAAAATTTGCTTTAAGATCAATTCAAATTGTTTACACCTGTGCTGGATTCAGCCA